>NW_010972886.1:9186498-9334583 GCF_000737465.1 Haliaeetus leucocephalus | reverse complement strand
CAGACGGCCGGGAGCGAGGGCCAATGGTTCGAGTCCCGGCCCCGCTGCCCACGGAGGAGGGTGAGGGAGGCCCCGCCGCTCCCCCGCCTTCTTGCCCCCACGCCCCGCCGTGCCCTGTCGCCACATAGCTGGTCCTCCGGTAGTGCTCACAGCCTAATCAATCCTTTCGGAATAATTTATAAAAAGTAATAAGAGACCACGCTGTCACTCAGGTTACAGGTCTAAACCCAAACCAAAAAGCATCAAGAGACTGGGACGAGCAATAATTTACTGCTGCCAACACCAATAATTAAACAAACAATAACAAATCACCTTCATGGGCACAGGAGGCTGCGTGTCCCCAGCCTACCTCCCCTGGCAGGAGGAGCATCACCACCGGGATCCAGCCCTGGTGGCAAAGCTGGAGCCTGGAAACCCTCCCAGCCTGTCCCTCGAATGCCGGGCCGGGGATGGGAGGTGAGAGTCCTGGTGGCTCAGAGCGATGGTGCCACAGCCATTGGGGATTACGTTTATTGCAGCCTCAGTCACTAGCCATCGACAGCCAGGCCTTCAGGCCTCCCCAGCAGGAGGACACCCATTCACCAGCACAGAGAGGAAGCACTGTATTTTACCTGTCCATGTGTTTCTGCAGTCCAGTCTCAGCTTCGTGGCCCCTGTCCCTGAACTACAGTTTGGTGATTAGATCAGTCTAGGTCACCACTTCTTTGCATTTTACCTTCTTAGTTCTTGTTCCAAATGACAGTTGTATCTGCTTACTCCTCTTCTTCACCCAGAAGGATTTGTCCCAATCTTAGAAACTAAGCCTCCAAGCAGAAAAACGGGATTAGTCTGGCAAAGCCCTGGGTTTGGTAGAAGTAGAATAGCTGTGGTTTCCCAAACACATATAAATCCAACCCATAGGTATGAACCACTCATCTGAGCTGCCACCCGACTGTTCCAAATGAGCACCACGCTGCCCATGTTACTTGGCCATGCACCCTCCCCGGCTGCACTCAGTGTGACCAGCCAGGAGAGAAGCTCCAGCGAAAAGCAAGGAGGCTCCAGACATGGAGCCAGCAGACTGCTGCAGCAGTACAAAAGACAATTTTTCGTCAAGTAAAGACATGCCAAGTCTCCTGGTTCCCTGTGCCTCTCACTGAAATTGCCTGCTATAAAATCCAGGTGGAACGTAAAACGCAGTTTAAAAAAAAGACTAAACCAAGACAAACAGGATTTCCCGACTTTTCCTTGAGTAACCTGGCCAGTGCTGGGTTAGGCTGCACACAGGGTCCTTGTGAAGCAGAGATTGCAGGTGAGGGGCATGGTCCACCTAGATGGGGCGCAATGGCAGCTGAGCTAAGAGACCACCCAACGGTGCCATTTTGCTTGGAAAAGAGGCCAGACACGAGACATTGTGCAGAAAGCGGAGCATAGCTATGCTATGTGAGTCTTCAGTCACTGTGTAGATACAACCCACTTCCATAATTCGTTACATCTTTAATGAAAGTATAAAAGTACACCCACATGAGATGACTGCACTTCCCACATGAAGAGGGTTCTCATTCCCATCCTGGTTTTGCACCTTAACCTCAAGGCACCCCTGCCAGCTGTAACACTGCAGGAGCTCCCACAAGACCGAGGCAGGGGAAGGACAGGCCCAGAGGGGTCCCTAGGTCTGCCCAGCTCTGGGTGAGCTCTCAGCAGAAAATGCCTTCTCAGGGCAGAGGGCATGGCTGCTCTCCTCTGCCTCCTCCCAGTTGCGGTCATGGTCACTTAGGCCGTCAGTGTTAACAGGGTCGCAAAAGAGAAGTGCAAAAGCCAGTTCACGTGCACTGATCCCCAACTTGGCTGTTGCAAGATGCCCAAATCTCTCCTGCTCTTCAGCCTGCAAGAGGCACAGCACTGAGGTGTTCCCACCTGCCCAAAAAGACCATCCATCACCCACAAGATACACAGTTTCTTTTCCTCCTACACCACCGTTCCCCCACATCCACTCCTCCTGCACACAGGCAAGACTAAATATTTATTTCTCCCACATACGCTGGGATAAAGGAACCATGGGGGGTTTCTTTTTTTTTTTTTGGTGACAGTGGTGGAGTATTTTTTACAAAGCAGTGGGCACAGGATGAGGCAAGCCCATGTAAGCATGCAGCAATACTGCTGTGAGCTCCCGTCAGCCCAAGTGGCACGTTGCCTGGGGACACTGACGAAATAGTCGGGCTTCCACTCGACTGCGCAAAATGCCCTTGAAATTGCCGGGTCAGGAGGAAAGGTGCAGTGCAGGAGGTGGCATACAACAAACAGACAGCAAAACCCTAAAAGACTAGCCAAAATTCACGATCCTTTCTGTTCCTACTCCCATGCCTGTGATCCAGTGAGACTGCTTCACACCCTCCCAACAGCCTGGGACGGAGTTAGCAGATATTGCAAGTTTATCAGCTCTTCCTTCACAAGCATCTGCAGAACTACCCCCCAACCTGTACCTTCAAAGCACTTTCAAGACTCTTGCCATATGAAAAGTCAGGAGCAGAGCTTTTTGTTGCTGTTGAACGTTTGGGGGGGGGGGGGGCCCCCCTTTTTGTTTGATGACATGGTTTATATTATTTGCTCAATGGGATCACTGCCTTTCCACTGAAGAGTCTATTTTAAATATCAACACAGGTTGGCATTTTAAGAGTTATTTAAAATGTCACCAGTCACAGAATGTTTAATTATTGCAAACATCTTTGAAAAAAATTCCACAGTGGGTTTCTTGTGCCAAGTGATTTATTTCGGATATAATTTCTGTTTAATTAATAGGGGATTTAGCTCTGACCTGGAGGGTGTGAGAACCAGCAGAGGAGCTGTAGTTGAGTTAGGTTAACATTAAACCTGTCCGTGCCTGTTGGAGGCTGAGAAAAAAGAAATCAAGCTGGCACTTACTCAGCTGCTGCTACCCAGCATATTCTCATGTTGATTGCAATGGAAAATTGTAAAGGCAAACAGAACTGGGGGGGGGGAATTAATCACCAGAATATGAACATTGTGCTTTGTTATTTATTTGAACTATGTATATATAATTTACTATAGAGTCTAATTATACCTAATTTCAGCCAAGATAGTATCTGGGCCATGCTTTGTTATTCATGTATTCTCAGAGAGCAGTTTCTCAATTGTCTGGCCTGAATTTCCTTACACCTTGAGAACAATTGGAATCAAACATTAAAAGGCTATTTAGGGGAAAAAAAAAAAAGAGAGAGAGAAAAAAGTGCCTACTTTTAACAAAAAAATTACAAACGTGCAAAATGCCTAATCTATGCTTCTCAAAACACCAGGTTACATCAGAACCAATTTTAATATCCTGTAAAAATCTTAGTATGACGCACATACAGCTGTCTAATATTGCTGCTTAAAATGCCCCCGCATTAAATAAGATTCTATGCTGTAAAATTTTGCAAGGTGATAAAACAAAAAAATTATATAATAAATATAAACCATCTGCATTTTTTTAACAAGCCATTTGGAAATGGATTTCATTTATATTTAGAATTGTTTTGAAGTGTTCTCGTTTTTGAAAATGTCCCAGTTACAGTATATTAGGTTTTCAGTAGAAAGATTAAAAGAGCTGACGCACAAATAAACACGCATGCACACCCAGAGCAATTTCCAGAACTATGAGAGCATTTGATTCTTCAAGGATACTACAGCTGGCTTTTAGTCACATAAAAAGGGTTAGTGTGTGCAATCGGCAGCTCTGGAAAATGGATTCACACACACAAAAATGCATTAAAACAACATTAAGATTTTGGCAACAACCAACATAAGCCAGGAAACTGAGCTTCAGGCTGAACTTGCATCCTTAACTCCTTCCACGGCACTCACTGAAAGGGTTGATCCCATTCCGCAGGAGGAGAAAGCCCATCCTGGGGCTTCCAAGGGTCAGAGCAGAAACACCAAGGGGAACCAGGGCACAACCAGGGGACGCAAAGGAGAGAATCATGCTTTTTGGTATAACCCAGCTCCTGTGGCACTATCTCCTTTAACAGAATCACACCACCTTCTGTCAGAGGTTCGTTCAGGCTAGCATCTCCACTTAGAAAGCTTTTCACTTAACTTCCCTGTATTACTTCTACTGCTTTGCACTCCTACCTCCGCTGGCACAGGACACTCCTAAGTGCTTTCTGAGCATGTTTCCAGCAAGCCTCCCAACTCCAGTGAAACAGTGATGATACAGCACTGCCCTGAGCACCTATGCAAGAGCAAAAGAGTTTAAAGGTTCTCAGAATTGTAAAACAGCTTTGTATGCCCTTGCAGCACTGCCCAGCACCTTGGGCCCCCTCCCCTCTCAGCCCTGAGCTCTCAGCTTGCCATCAGCTGTGCCATTAACCCCCCAAAGCTTATGTCAGTCTGTGGGTGACTGGTATTTATCTTTCTGAACTCACTTCAGTTCAGCATTCCCAGAAGACATGCGAATTTTTCTTCTTCTGAACCCCACAGCTAGAAGAACTTTGGCTGGTTTTGCCTCCTACTGGCTTCCTCTCTGCAAACTCCTTCCCAAGATTCAAAATGGGCTCTTTTCCCTCAATACAGGGATAGTGGTATGGTATATGAAGAAAAGGGCATTTTGTGCCAAACCAAGAAGGCAATGCATAAGGGGGATGAGGCTGTGACCCCTTTACTTCCCTTGCCATTCCTCCTCCCAACTGCCAGGAACCATCACAAAGTAGGAGAAAGTTACTTTTCAAAAGAAGTGAAGCATCATATTAGAACTACAGACATTTTCATGCCTACTAATAAACATGAGGGGTCATTTGTTTAATTTTAAATCATTCGTTCTATTAATAAGCAAATGCACTATTGACCAGATACCAAATGTAATTCTTCTCCCTGAAAACAGCCACTGAGAAAGTTAAGTTCATCATCATTAACAAAAAAGGAGCTTTTATTGGACTTTCCCTTTCTATTTCATCATTTAATTACCTGATGCTAACATCTGATCAATGAGATCAAAGTTTGAACAAGCCAGGGATTTTTCAAAGACGCACCTCTGGACTGAAAACACTCCATTTACAAGCCCAGCATTTTGCCTTTTTTGGTGTCTAATTGCATTCCTGTACCAATCGATGTATAGCTAACAGATATCTCTACTCTTTTTGCTGTAGGATACACGATCCAAATTCTCTATGCCCTCCATGGTATGCTTCTTCACAGCATCTCTGTTAGCATCATCACAGCTCGCTCTCTGCCACCTGGGATCTCAGATCTTCCAACAGCCAAACATTTCGGTTCCCTGGGCAAGGTGGGATGCAGGCATACAAATAAGGCAAGTGTTAATAAAGTGCTTAACTGGATTGGCCTGCTGAATCAGGCCCAAGACACCTATGGATTAAAGCATGTCTAAACTTATCAGTAGAAATATATACATATCTATAGCAACACCAGATGTGTTCATGTGAATTGAGGGAGTTCCTCCACAAAGGTTATTCAAGCCCTTTGATTATTACCAATTTCAGCAAAATTTGAAAAGGACACAAGAGCTGTGAGAAATCAAGAGGGAATGTTACCAGAAAGGGGCTCAGACAGCACAGAAGAGCTCATCCAGCTGAGCCATCCATCTTGCTGTCAGTGATGAGTCACTGGTCTCCTTTTGATACCCATCACAACAGCTCTCAGCACAAAGCACTCCATCTCCTGGCACAGGATACATGGCAGAGGCAAGACGGGAGAGACAAACAGAACTAGAGAAATGTAGGCCAAGACCCAGACTGCACAGACCTGCAAAGCTGATACTGAAAGTCCACCAGGATGAATGTCCTACAGTGATATAAAAATATATCTAGGTATTAAGACCTTACCAGGATGGGACTGGAAGTTTTAGGAAATAGGACAGATTTCTTCATACCACAAGCCCCTGCACTTTGAAGTACTCCAGCTTCTCACCTGTTTGTTGGGGTTTTTTAATTTGCTTTAAGGAAACCCTTCACTGCTCAACTGCTGCCTGAAAACACAATCTGAGGAATTTCAGGATTCAGAAGGAAATTTGGGGCGGGGGGGAATCTAAACTTTTATGTGTATTTTCACCTTGCACTTTTTACGTTAACTGTGACAGAGAGGAAGAATTCCTTGCTATCTTTGAAATGAGGAGGTTCAGCCAAAAAAATGACACGGCTGGCATCTCATCCCCAATATGTCAGGTGGAGGACAGCCATCTCTAAGCAACTCCTTTTCTTCCCTTCCTATGTAACTTGCTCTATTCCATTTTCTTCTTTCATGAGACATTGAGTTTGGGTTTTCTTTCCTGAAAAAAAGAAAACACTAGAAATAAACAGAGGAACTTCATGTCTCATTTGCACCTACTTCCTCTCAGTCGTCACTTACTCAACCAAGGAGAAACGAAGCCATGGAGAAGCTGTATTTAAGGAAGAGAGGAATGATTTAGAAGGAAAAACATCATCCTTCAGCTTTCTGTATTACTTGGTTCCCAATAAGAATGTGTGCCAAAGAAAGTAACTGCCCAGGAAGTCGGAGCTCTCCAAACGGAAAAGATATTGAAACAGCGAGATGGCAAGACTTTTTCAACAAGGAAGAAGTTAGCCTTCCAAATAACAATTTTTCATGTGTTCCCTAGCCTCCTATTTTCAGCATCAAATTTCCCCAGGAGCAATGGTGTTACAGTACCCACAGTGTCAGAACAAGAATTTTAGACAAGTGACTCTACAGAAAAAAAGGAAAAGTTCAAGGCATAAAAGTCTGAGAGAAATGTAAAAACTGCTTTGGGGGAGAATGTTTTCCCCTCTGGGTTTGCCATTTCCTCCCAACAAGGACTGAAAAAGGAGGAAACTCCTATATTAGGAAACAACTTTGTCTTTTTTTTTTTTCAGATCTACAGGCATAGAGAGTGTGTTCCAAATAACAATCAAAATTAGAGCACATTTAAAAAAAAAAAAAAAAAAATCATCGGGGCATGAAGGAGGCTTGGAGGTATGCAATACCAGATGGAAATCACTGAGCAGGACAACACAGAACCTATTCCAAGTAAAGGACCAAGATAAGGCACAACACTCCTTTCAAAGTGGTGTAAGCAGGAATTTTTCTTTTGTCTTTTAAAAAAACAAACACAAAAAAAAACAACAAAAAAACATCAGTTACAGGATTTGGCTTCAGGGTTCAGCACAGAACCATTCAGCAGTGATCCCCAATGCAGAAAAACAAAACCAAAAGTAATTCTTATGTTGCCTAGAGTTTCTCCAAAATCTCAGACCTCCTCTTCACTCACAAACATACGCACTCACACATCCACGCTCTTGATCTGGCTATTCCAACAATGCACCTTCATAACCCCCATCCTAAGGATGCTTCAGATACCATCCTGGTAGCCTTGGCTCATGTATTGAATACGGACCGAGTGAAGATCTGGGTCTCTTTCAAAGCCCATGGAGGAACTCCAGTTGGGGTTGCATCAGATGGCACATCTGTGAATACACATCACCCATCAGTGATCCTCCTGAACAAACTTGGCTGATTTCTTCATACAGGCTGAAATGTTTACAGGCCCAGCTGTAAATGTATTTTATATTGGGACACAGGAAAAAGCCCAAGCCTGCATCCATCCATAGCAACACCTCAAGAATATGGGAACTGATTTTCCCTTGCTGTCCAAAAATCTCAGTTCTAGAAAATGTATTGCGTGTCAGTTAAGGGTGGCCTGTAATGCTCAGACAAGACTGAATTGCAGTCTTCTGTGGCCCAGCTCCAGTGCAGTACCACTGCAGCAGGGCTGCTTATATTCCACTAGTCATGACAGTCACCCAAATTCTCACAGATTGAGGCTCTGCTCGGTACTCTGCTTAGGGGCAAGTGGGGAAGCTGGGGTCCACTGTGAAACAGAGCAGGGAAAGGCTGCTTAATTACGTTTTTAATTTATAGGGTATTGCCTTTTAAGTCTTTGTAGAATATCCTAAAATCTGTTGATGGACTGATGCACAGGTGAGAGCAAAAAGCACTTCAGGACTTCCTCCCTCCTTGGGGAGCAGGAGCAGCAGGTGAGGGAAGGCTGCTCCTCCACCTTTTCCTCCCCTGGGGTCAGCTCCAATAACATGTTATTCTTCTCACTTCTTTCCTTTCTTCTCCTCTACATCTTCTGTTGGTGGTTTTCTCCTTCATGCTACAGTAGAGGCAGTGAATGTTGATGAGGCAATAGTGGGTGCGATTCTAGCAAGGCAGCTTTTCAGATAATTTCTCATGACCTCCATATCCAAACTGTTCCTTTCATCACAGAATACAGATCTAGATGCCCATATATCAGCAGGTACTTTGATAGGCCCTGGAAAAGTCTGAGGGGTAGGAACATTTTACAGGACCCCCAATTTCTCTCTCTCTCTCTCTCACCCTTTCTCTCTATAAGTTACTTGCAATCGTTATCTTAGCTCTAAGGGTGCACACATCTGATGGGTAGCCAAGACTGCAGCAGAAAAAACAAAAGGTAAATTTCAGTAAAAGCATTATTACAAAATCTAGTCAAGCATTGTAAATAGAACTGCCATATTATTATTGAGAAAAGGTGTAGTGCCCATGCAAACTACATATTTGATTAGGATCTGAACTCTTTGCTGAACCATGAATCTGAAATAATTTAGGTGATACATATAAATTTAATTTCTTTGTTCAACATTCCACATCTGAAACGATGCACTGCAAATGTGCAGCTCTCACTGAAGTCTGCAAAATGAGTCTTCTTATAACTCGCCTATACTGTGTGGAAATAATCTGAAATAATCTTAAAGGAAAAGGAATAAACCTATTTTAAAAACAGCTGAGTCCTTTAGATCGTATACCATAACCAATTTATGGAGATAAATGGAATTCAATATTAAAGAAATACTGGGTTTTTTTCCCCTCCTGTGGAAAATTTAAATGCAGAAAGAAAAGGAAAGAAAAAGAAGAGAAAAAAAAGAAGTGGCATGAAAACACAGGAGCAACCCTTGGCTATTGTTTCTATTGCAGTGCGTGCTAGAAGCGCTACACCTTGTTTTCCCCGGCCCAAGCTAGAGAAGGTGAGCTGATTGTGGAAATGACTCATTCAGTCTCTATAATGGAGATATACCAGCTATTGGACATCTTTATTTCTCATTCATTAAATGAATCCAATGTCTACTGCTATGATAGCCATCAACAAAGACAGACGAGGAAATAAAAAAGGGGGAAAGCGCAAGAAGGGGAATACAAATGAATATTATAGACTACCGTATGGGCCCTATTACTAAAAATGAATACAAAATACTTTAAAAAAATACATTAAGCAGGTATTGGCTTACAATGAGGTCAATATTGTGATTCATTTAACTCAAGGGACAATAAATCTTGATATTGACTGAAAACATAAGTCAATATGCGTACTGTTGTGTGCATTCCATTATAAAAACGAGGGGGGGGGGTAAGTGTAATGGACACTTTTAGAAGAAAATTAGTTTTGCCAAAAGATTTCTTTTTTCTGCCTTTTAAATTCACCATTGCAGACCACTGTAGCTGAATGTTTGGTCCTCATCTTTAAGGTTGTAAGGTGGGCTGGTGATCATCTCATCCCAGACATGCTGCAAAGCTCCAACACAACTAGCAGCCTTAGAGGACCAGAAAAGGTGACAGGCTGCAGAAGACAGTGACCTTTAAATGGCTGATCTCCATAAAGGTCAGGCCTATTCCTGCCTTCTCCAGGGATAACTTCCATGAGCAGAAGTCAAATATAACCAAAGTTTTCATACTAATATGGAAGAAAGGAGTCAGAGGACCTCTGTCTAGATTCCTTCAGCTTTAATTTGCACTGAGCTGTAGGATTGCCCCACCACTAATAAGGGAGCAGTAGACACTGGAGCTTGGTAGTGGTCATGCAGAATAATCCCAGTCTACCTCTGCTCACATGGATGCCAGCGAGCGCTTTGTCCCTAATTTCATCTGAAACAAAAATCAGGCAAGCAATGGACACCTAACTCAGGAAAAATCATCTACAGTCCCTTGAATGATGGTGGCATCTTCTTCACAGGGACCAGCGACAGTAGCACTAACAAGCATTAGACCATCTGTCTGCCATGCAGACTGATTGGGACAGCAGTTCTCAGGTGAGAGGATGAAGACTCTTTAAGAACAAGGCAGTATCATTTTCCTTCCTAAGCCATGATTTCCTGCTCCTTAGGGATATACCAACAGCTGGAGTAATTTTACTGCCACTTCTAGACAAAATATAGGTTCCTTCCAATGCTTTTCATGATCTGAAAAAACTTAATTTAGGGGAAACAAAAAAAAAAAAAGAAAACCCTCACATTTTTAAAACATCAGTTAAAAACAGAGACTGTATGCCTAATTTCCAAGCTCCCAGGGCAGCTCAGCTCCCACCCTGGACTCTGTGAATGCAGCCTAGCGCTGGCACGAGACCAAGCTGGGAACCAGGCAGGACAACCGAGGAGGCCTCACAGCCCTTGTAGCTTTGGAAGGTCATCAAAAAAGTGCCATATTTTTGCAGAAACGTTTTGATGTCAGCAGGCTGTTTGACCTGACACACTGTTCTGCTGGAAAACCCCCAACTGCTCATAAACTGCAGACACTGGGCTCATCTGCCTGCACTGTCTAAGCACAGTTATCATTCTCACTTGCTACAAGGTCTTCCAACATACCTCTCAAAGATCAGCTGCACCACTTGCCACAGTGGACCCACATGCAGCTCCAGCTGGCCCCATTAGCACCCAACCTCCTGAAACACTGCATTCACTTAACAGGCCAACCTGCTTCATGAACACTGAGCCTGCACAGTGGGCACTTGTTAAAAATCAAAGGAAAAAATGCTACATTGCTTTAAAAAGCCCTTCTCTTGTAAAAGCACCCTGTTTAACTGAAAAAAGTTGTACTATTATCAGTGAAATGCTTCCACTGTCAAATTAAGTTTTCCATGAGCTAGAGGAACAGCATGTGACATCCCAGGCAATTGCACAGCCCCAAGTTACTGACCTTTGAAGTCAGTCAAGGTGAGCAGCAAAACTTATTGACTCAGCATGTGACCAGCTTGAGCCAGCCAGCAATCAGGGAAGATTCTGGTTTCAACCTTATATCCAGAGGTGCTGAACCCTCACCATCACCACTGAACTCCCCTGGAAAAGGGATGGGCACCACAGGCAGATAATAGGGAAAAAACTTCTTGTTCACCTGTGGAATTGCAAAAGAAAAGTCACAGGACCCATACACCAGCACACAGAAGTTCAGCTCTTTTGCAGGCCAGGAAACACACTTACCCCTATATGTCTGTGTATACACATATGCATACACATACACATCTTTGCAAGTGATGGTACTTCAGCACATAATCAACCACAGGGAGAAGGGAACATGCGAAGAGATACCGGTAGTCACCATTTTTCTGCATAAAAGTAGTGTGGCAACACTCACGAAGTCATGCTAGAGAGAAGATGACTTCTTACAAGACAAGCTTTACGTCCTAGACATCACCTACTGCCACAGAGCCAGGACTATGACCCACACTTGTTTGCAGACCAATACCACCCTCTTCAACCAGCTTTCATCCACACTAGCTCAGGTACAGGAGGCAGCAATCAATACCCACATGCTGAGCTGTAACAACTGAGAGCAGTCCTGGGTTAATGCACCTCAGAGAGAAGCCAAGAAGCTCCATGCCACTTGCATGCACAAAATGCAGAGGTTACAGAAACAGGGACCATGCACAAATAAATGGAAAATGCCTGTAGTTGTTTAAGAAATTATATATCCAGGCAGGCTTAGAGGCAGTGCACTGAGGCCAGATACCACAAGCCGTTTAGCTTCATCGTTCCACTTAAACATGAAGGAAAGACTGGTAGACAGTAAAGTTACTGCTAATTTCTCCCAGCACTCTTTTATCTGGGGATGTATTTAGTAATGCCTGCCTCTCTCCTAGTCCAACAAATGCTTAAAGGAAATGGCACAGAGGCAATGACCCGATAAAGTTTCTGGCTTTATGTGACATCCTTCTTGATACGCAGCACAGATTTGCCTATCCCTATGGTACTCGTGATGAAGACAGTGCACAAGGATCAGGCCAGCAGCAAAAGCAGAGGGAAGGATATCTCACTAATTTTAATGGAAACGTCAGCACTCTTATCCTGCCAACCTGGTTTAATAATCTTTCTCTCAAAAGAAGGAGACAATTTCCTTGTGACAACTGTCCTCATTGGGAGGCACTAGTCAGAGCCTTGACTAAGGTCCATTTCAAACCTTAAGTCTTGCTATAAGCAGTGTTTGACTCCAACAAGGCTAGATGCAGATCTTGGTTATGCTACTGCTTACACATTCTTCACTGGCATGTCAGCAGTTTACAGATGTGCTGCTACAGTCAGAGCCTCCCCTGAAACGCCACCCCACCACCACCCCAACCCTCCTGCCCCGAGATGAAAATCAGCACATGCCTGTGTTTGTCCCTGTAGAGATATTAACTGGGGTGGCTGCTTGCAAACAAACCCTGTGCCCTTTCATACTGAGAGTCAAGACCCTAGTGTCTTGCCTACAAGGTGACTTTCAGGTGAGAAAAACTTAGCGTGGCTTCAGTTTCCCTGGGCAGCGACCGCTGCTCTTTCGCAGCGGTATGCTGGCTGTGAATCACGGTGGGCCAGGACTGCAACTCCACTGCGATGGTCTGCCCATGTGTCACACGCGCACCAACGTATGGACAGGAGCGCTCGTAATTGGATCATGGATCCTGTAGCACCTGCTAACAGCTGGTAAGAAGGCTGGGATCCCAGCTTAGCTGCAGCCCAGCCAAAGGACAACACTGGGATATGGAGAATGAAGATAGCCACTTCCAGCTTAAAATAGACACTGTGCAAACTTTGCTGGCTTTAGCCAGTGGTTGGTCAGAGAAAGCTGGCCACTCCCCTTTGCTTAAGAAAAAAACCCCAACCCCCAAAAAGCCCTAAAATTGAACAAAGGCATAACATGCCACTGCTTTCCAAACTAAAAATACTAGAATTTGTTCCCGTGGAAAAAACTTACGGAGCCCTTATTCTTGTCCTAAGAAAAAATCTCTTTTTTTATTTTTAAAAAGCACTAATCCTTTTGGCCCAAAAGACTCACAAAGACCCTCCTTGGTATGCTCAGATATCCACTCCCCAAGCCGAGGATGCCTCTGCAGTGGGCTAAGAGGCAGAGCACCAGCACCTGCAGCCAGCCTCTCAGCTGGCTTTGAAGTCACTCTCATTAGGTGCCAAGAGTAGGTTAGTTATGGGAACGCTGACCGTGTGGCTCTTCCTGCTGCCCAAGTGTAAAGGCATTTCTACACTGACACCACCCCTTCCACAATTGCATCGCTAGCTGCTTCGATGCAGCAAGGTTACAGCAAGCCCAGGCAACCATGGGAAGCCAAAGATGAGTTGAGAGCCTGCAGGCACAGCTCCAGCTATTAACAGATTATAGGGACGTATGCACACCTTCATTCACACCCATGTCCACGCTGGGACCTCAATTCCCCTTGCTGGGTGAGGCCTCCCTGCTCATACCTCCATCTCACACACCACACTGCTCCTTCCTCCCTCCCTTGGGGCTCCCCACGAGGCCAGACACCAGGCACCCCAGTGCAAAGCAGAGCATTCACCCCTCAAATTGGGGGAGGTTTGGGTCCGTACATGTACTTCACAGCTCAGGCCCAGCTCAGCATAGAACACTCTGCTTTTCTCTCTCTCTGGTTTGGGGTTTTTTTTCCCCTTTTCTGAAAGATTCCTCCAGAGATAGACAAGGAGGAAGCATTTTTGCCTCCAAGAAAGAAGGAAAATTACAACCCTATCTACATAGCAAAGGATACTTTACCCCTGGGTGTATAACAAGAAGGCTGAAAGAAATGTAAGCTAACACAAAAATTATGAGCAACTTTGGATGTGTGTAGGTCTCTGGTGTGAGACCGGGATGCAATCCTTTCTTATTTCTTCCTCCTTTCTATTTCTAAGATGCAGATAGATATTCAGATCATATAGTGGGCAAGACAGATAAATAAATAAAGTTTTCAAGATTTCAGAATACATACAAGCCCTGTGGTGGGGAGTCTCATCACACAGGCAATGATGAAGAATAAGTCCTGCCGAGCTAGTAAGAACAGGAAGACTAAATTAATTCAGTGCTATGATAACAAATTAAACTACTTCAGTTAGGTACATAGGTTGGTGCCATTTCTTGTGGAATGTATTTACAGGCGTATCAGTTCAACAGTGATGCAAAGTGGAACCTGGTCTGAAATACTGCTCTTAACAGCCAGACGAGCGTGCCATAAAAGCTCTCATACATGTAAAGCCAGCTCTTCTCCAGCCGTCAGTTACTCTCTGCCACTTGTTTGGTCTTCCATAAAGAATACATACATTTTTGCTGCATTCAAACATTTTATCAAACTGCCATATAAAAGTCAATGGGTATTAAAACAAGAGTAGTACTGTATATTCTTGCTACAGCCCCAAATTCAATTATAATCCTTCAAGACCCCAGGGAAAAGTTACAAGTGGAAACATTGTGTGCTCAAAAAAAATGAGAAATGATCGCATTTGGCATCTGTAAGTTTATTTCTAATGCCTTTCCTCAGGAAAGCAGGTACAAGTACTTTGCAGTCATGATGTTGCTTTTGTTTGCAATGCCTCCTTTGCTTTGCTAAGTGCAGTTAATCTTCAGTTTAAGTTGTCCTGTTTACAAGGTTACCAAAAGATTCCCTCTCTACCTCAGTGCTTCCAAAGAATTAGGCTGATCACTAAACAAGGGAATAGATGCAAACCCAGTGGTATTTGGTCCCTATACCAGTTATCAGCAACCGCATTTAAAAAAAAAAAAAAAGCTTTTTGCCCCCCTCTGCCCCCGCCCCCTCCCCCTCTTTTTTTTTGCGCAGATACCTTTAAAGACTTTTACTTAGAGCAAATATGGGACTCGTCACTTGATGATTAATTTGCATGTTGATAGGCAGTCAGTGTAGCAGCTTTCAGATTAGGGACATTCCGCTGCACACTAAAAGGCACAAAGAACAAAAAGTGAATTTCAATCTTGCCCTTCTTTTCCAGTCAGTGCATTCCCAGCCCATGTCTATTGATGAGCAGTTGGAACAATACCAAAATGCAGTGTAAGATCAATCCTGCTGTTTACTTCGCTGAGCTGAAGGAACAAAGGACAGAAGAAAGGACTTAAACCCAGCTATAGTAAAAGAGTGGGGATGAAGGATGAAAAATGTGCCTGATGGGCAGTAGCACAGAGTAAACTCATTTAGAAAATAGGCAGCTCCAGCTGAGATAAAACCAATGATGATTTGTATTTTGTACTGTATCTTCAGGGGATAAAAGCACTTCTATCAGATACCATTGGAGGCAAACTTGAAACACTGCAGTAAAATGCTATGTTCCCTACTAGGGAGAGAATAAAAATTCCCATAATTGCAAAGGAGTGTTAAATATCTGATTGTGCATGCTTTTTTCCTCCCATGGTGAGATAACTTAACCCAGTCCTCTTTTTAACTTCACAGGACCTGTCTAATAGAATATTTAGCTGGATGCTTTTGTATCAAATGCAGCATGACACCGTGTTTTACTTTGATAAATACTGATAATTGTAATTTGGGGGATTATTAGCCTTTAAGCCTTTTTTTCTTTTTAAAAAAGCTATTTCAAATGAGAAGGATGCAACTTCATTGCCTGAACAGGCAGGAGGAGGTGAAAAGAGAGGAAAAAGTTCTTGTTCAAATGCAAATATCTTAACAAACTGTAACTAATGGGAAGGAGAAAATAAAACACTCCCTTCTATCGCTAAACAAAAATCATCCTAAATCAAAAATCTATTTACTTTTACTGAAAAGCAAGAATATCTGACACAATGAACTACCACCATCTCAGGCAAGGACAGCACAACACAGAATAATAGAGATGGTAAAAATGAACAGCAGGAGAATTGATGGTATCCTTGTTGACATTCAGGTACAGTGGAATTTGGTTGTTTACTGATCACCCTTTATAGGGTTTGTTCACCTATTTGGTTCAAAAAGTTACTTCCCAGAGGCTATTACTTGCTGATAGGGATGTGTTGGCTCCTCACTTACACTGATCAATGTACATTCTTCCAGTAAGGATAAAATTTGAAGTAATTTATTTGATTTTCTATGATGCTTCGAAAGAATCTCCAACTGTCACCAAGCAGCAGATAAACAGTGTTCCTGTTTGCAGAAGTAAGCACTTAGAGACAATTATAAATTGACCTGCCTAGACACCAGCACACCAGAGTGTTGTCTTTACAAATAGGGGGCTGGTTTGTGTAATATATACGTGGTTAGTTTAGGAAGGTTATTGTTTAAGGGAATCAGAGGCAGCAATAGAAGAAAGTAGGTAAAAAAAACATGAGAGACTTGCACAAACCATGCATTTGAGAAAAGCCTCCATAGTACATCCAAATGCAGCTGTGCCAGCACAGCAGGAAGGGTAATAAAAGGGCTAAAGTTAGGTACAAACATCTCTACTGCTGACTCAACAGCTCAGATATTTCTGTGGGTTGATGACGATCCAAAACATTTTCTCCATTTCAACTCACTTTCCACCCCCCCTGTTTACTCTAAAGTGACCTGATGTGTCTCTTTTGTCCCAGGATACAATAGCTAAGAAACTCAGGCCCTGATTCTGCAACTCTCTTCTTTCAGTGTTATTCATCAGGAGACGTCAAAGCATTGCTGATTAAAAGCGAGCATATTAGAATTAGAAAGGAGGTACACTCTGTCTTGTGTTAACATAGCTTCTACCAGCCCAGTTCTGTGCTAGAAATTTAAATCTTCCTTTTTACTAAAATATTACACCTGCAGGTGCTCTCCTGCAGTCCCACAGCATGCCAGAAATTCAGAAATTTGTCCAGCTGGGCAATAACACATCCACCTTGCCCTGGTGAGAGAGAATAGCACTCAGTATGGACCAGTTCCCAGAAGAAGGAAGAGGATTTTGTCTGTTTAAGGTAACTTTCTCTGAATGTAGAAGTACTTCTGTTTAGTTGTCTGCACACTCTCTCTCCTTACATAACAAAAAGCATAATCAGATAAACTGCTGTTAATTTTAACTCTCTCTTCAGAACATTCACACAAGCACACCCCATCCGCGTTTGGGATGAGTCCTCTATTTTTATCCATAAGCATAAACATTTGGTACACTGATGGATCTTAGTTTTTTAACTATGTTCCTCCAAGCTCAAGAGTTCATGTTGCTTCAGAGACAACATGAGCCAGTTTATAACCCTCTAGAAACAAGCAGACTCTGATAAAGGTTCACAGCTGAAATAACCCTTACTACAGTGGTAAAAATACAATGCCATCACTATAAAATAAGGCAGCATTATTCTAAGCAATTCTATGTCCATAAATAGTGCAAGATTAAAGTGCCTATAAATTGCAGAGTCTTATTTACTTCTAGATACAATTACATTTACAAAAGATTTCAAAGACTTTGGACATTTATCTCAAGTCCCTGGTGTCATTTTCTAGATGCAAAACTATACTGTATGTATCTGTAATACACATTCCTCTCAAGAAAATAATTGACAAGGCGTCTAGCGAAAAAAAAAAAAGACTACCTCCTTCTTCTAGCTTTTTTTTTTTTCTTCCAGTCATTGGCCCTTTGATGAAATCCCTGACAGATATCTTGAATTTCTACAGTGCTGCAATTAAAAAAAAAAACAACCACCCAGTCATATGCCTTTCCCTTTTAATTAAATAGTGTCAGCAGGTGATGCTCAGGTCTGTAAGGCTGTATATGCCCACACCTCCCCGCTCCTTTTCAAGAAGAAGTTCTGGTCACCTTTCAGGGGCAGCCTGCTCACATCCATAGCAGGACCAGCACAGCAGCTCCCTGAAGACCCACAACTCAGAGAGAACAACGCAAACACAAAGTCAATTTTTCAGAAGTTGCTAGGCATTTGAGGTTCCCTGACACCTCAACAGGATTCCTCAGGTCAAGGAAGTTGAGTCTTTTTGATTTTTAAAGAAATTGTCCTTTTGCAATATGAGGTGAAGGGCAGGAAAAGAATGTACGAATGCTTTACCCTTGCCCCTAAAGGAGAGAACGGCCTTAAAAGGATTGTGTGTTGCAAGGGGGAAACACATCATGTGAAACAAGCACACAGATCCACCAGCCAGTGCTGATGGGGAACGTGTTCAGCACACCTAGGAGAAGCCCTCTGTCCCCCACCCCAAGTTCATGCCTGAACAGGCACAAGTAATGTTTGACCTACATGCTGTAAAACAGGAGTAGAAGCAAACAAAATACACAGAGAAACATTCATTCAACCTCCCAAAAGAGTTTCTGAAATCTCACAATATTATTTAATTCCTTAATTACTAATTACTTATATCCTAATTACTTGACTCCCACAAGCAAGATCTTTTTATGTAGCTGACATATTTTTAGAGTTTATCCAAAATTTCACAGACCTTGCCAATTCACAGACATATAGTTGGTTCCCTGAACAATTTCCTCGAGCAAGAGAAAAAAAAAAAGCAGGCAGCCAACCAGACTTTGAAATTGCACTCATGTCTTTGTAGTTTCTTCCTCTTCCTCAGTTCACCCCATTTTTAATTAATTCTAAACATGAGAATGCAAAGGCAGAACGTAAATTCTCTTTTTGAGGCTGGGCATGCTGGTATCCTTATTTTAAAGGGAGCAAAAAAGCTTTACAGAGATCTTAAGATCCCAGAGTTGGACTTGTGGTAAGAAATCAGGCACAAAATCCAAGTTAGGTGGCTTATCTTAGCACCTGAACCATCAGCTTAGTTTCTCCCTAAAACAAGTACAGTAGTTACTGGGGGAAGTTCTCAAACAGCCTCTGCATGGATCTTGCTGATGCCAACAACTGAGTGGGAGAGTCCAGACACATCCAATTCTTGACTTCTCTCCTAACATTAGACAAAGCTAATGCCCAGATATCTATGGAGATGCACCATGAAATCTTATCTTTCTTGCCCAACTCTAGTCTAGATTTTCTTGACCTTCCTTTACATTTCAACTAGCTTGGACCAAAGCCTATTTATTCCTGATGATTTCCAGTAACATTATCCTACCATTGCCCTCCAGAAACAACTCAAAGAGTCTTGGAGCATACACAGGTGGCCTACTCAGAAACATTTTGGCATAGGGTCAAAGCAGCTGGCAAGATCTTCCCTAAGCTTCTTCTCAGTGACTCTGGTTCTTTAAGCCAGAGTAGCAGACATACCCTGAGCAGACAGTTGAACATGTAATTGTTTGTTTTAAAAGGCGCGCCATAAGAGGAAGTGTCCAAGGCAAAGAAAGGAATGAAGAAGGGAGGAGGACTAAGAGCAGTTTCAAATATAAGTTTCTCTAAATTGTGTCTAAAAAAAGGAAAAGAGTTTCACTACTTGAGCTTTGATAAGAAACCAACTCCACAGGCTCTGTGAGGTAATTACAGCAGTTTCCAAAAGAGGTTCTGGAGCACACCAGATGACAGGCAGAACATGAGCTAAGAGGCTAGGAATGGGGACGGCAAGTAACAACAGGTCAGAGTGCAAGGCTTGGACCTCTGCTTTTAAGGGGTTAGAGTGTAAATTAAATAAATAAATAAATGAAAGAAACCTGAAAGCCAGTGCTGACTTTTATCAGGGACCAGGGTCAAGGCTGTGAATGACAGCTCTAAAAGGCTGGACTCCATCAGTACTTGAACCGCTGACATCTGTGGGACTGAGAAATGATGGCAGTAGACCCCAGGCTAATATATTGCAGCAACACAGCTCTGATCTGCAGGGACTAGCATTTCCAGAGCTTTTCTTAGGACCAGTTGGCCTTTCCCAAGACAAAATTAGAACCATTCTAGGCTCCAAGCATGGTCCACGAGCCCTGTCCATGCTCCATACCTCAGCAAATCACTTGAATGAGCAACAGTGGGTTTCAGAGTTAAAACAAAAGCAGTGGGTCAGACCCCTAACAGCTACTGTTTCAGGTTGCCCGCAGACTCAGGCATCCATTACATTTAGGTGACATCCAGTGTCCTGTAGCTATAAAGGCTGGAAGCTTTTCCCATACACATTTTGCAACACCACCACCAAATACTACTCTGATTCCCACTTCTTGATATCCCTTCCCTTGCTTTCTCAGCTTTTACAAACTTCTGTTTCATATGCTCCAGCCCAATCCAGCCTTTCCCAGAAATATGGGGAAGAGAACAGAAAGGAGGTGTTAACAGAAGTTTAAAAAGTGGCAATTTTTTGAAAGGCTAAATCACACAAGGGATTAAAATAAGATGTGCAGCCTCTGCACAACCAGTTCTCATGGTATGTCTGCTGTTCAGGTATCAAATGTTATCACTGTCTGACTGATGTGAAGTGATTAAATGAAACATGTTGATGGTGTGTCTGGCTCTGCATGTGCAAATGTCAAAACCTCTTTCCACCCTCCTGAAAAAAACAAACCAAGAAACTTGTCTCTAATTAACACACCTTCCACTCTTCCCAGCAATCAAGTCAAAAGCTCAATAGATAAAAAGGTATTACTCCTCATGCTACAAGAGGTCTAGTGGGTCTGATTCTGTATTTTCCATCTGAGTAAAAGCTCATACAGACCACAAAAACAAGGTCTTCATCTGAGGATGGCCAGAAGGACCAGCCCCGGTCTCTAAGAGGGAGTAGCATGAGGAAGTCTGCTCAGACGCAGTCATACAGGCAGTAGCAATAGGAAGACCAAAATAGCCTCTAGGACATCCTGCACATGTCTCCAGATATTTACACATTTTCCTGTAGAAAAATGGTGTAAATGGCTCAAGCACAGGGAAGAATTTAATTTCTCCAAAGAACCAAGTGTCTCTCCTCAGCCCTCAGACTGCAAGCAGAAAGGCGGTTTGGCCTCAGTGAGCCCAATCAGATACATGTACTCGGTTTGGAAAGTTTCACATTAAGTTTTGTCATCCTCAAAAAATAAAATCCCTGGTAAATTATACATGTACACCTATAGCAATAGCAAATTTACACCAAACTGTTCTTCCACCTTGTAATGAGAGCAGCCAGGGCCAAGGAGAGATGATTAACAAGAGGGGATTAAAAAAAAGAGAGAGAGACAGACACAATAAAGCAAGGAGCAGGGAAGAATGGATGTCTGAGCTCTTCCCCTTTTGTACTTGGGGTCAATAGCTTAATTTTCTCTTACATCTGAGTTGTTTTTAATTTCCAGGAAGTCTTCTCAGATATCTTGAAACTTTGCCAAATTATCATTAAGCCAATATTTTATCTCCTCATAAAAATGCTACAGTATCTCCCCTGCGCCATACATACTGCAGGAATAGATCTTAAATCAGGGACGATGGGAATTTGTTTTTAAAATGACTTAACTGTTTCATCCATCTCAGAAAGAAGGAAAAGCTTTAAGGGAAAAAAAATCCCTTTAGTGCTGCCCTCCCCAAATACGATAATTATTTTCCTGTTTTCCTGTGGCTCTATTTGAAACATCAGCACTGCATATCAACATTATGATTGCTCTTCACCTTGCACAGCTGACCACAAATGAAGTTTCACAACAAAAATAGCTATTAAACTTCCATGTGCGAGGCACTTATAGACATGGGATCTACATAGAAGCTTCACAAATTCATCATTAGTCATGGTCTCCAGAAGTCCTGTAGGGAAGAAGCAAGAAAACCAACAGCACAGCTAAGTGCAAACACTCCTTTGCGGATCATAACAATGTGAGAGAGATAAGGGACTCTCGGACAGTTAACAAGTACGAATCCAGCCCAAAATGGATGTTCAACAGACCTTCCCTTTATTAAAATGGTGCATTTTCAGAGCAGACATTTTTTGCTCCTGTTGTCGCTACTTCAAGGAAAACACTAAATAAGCCCAAATTTGGCCCAGTGGAGTAGCTGCACCATTTAGTACCTATGGCCATTTGGTCAGATCCCTTGTCATCATGGAAGAGACTAGCAGAGAGCACAATTCCAGGTAAATGATGTATAGGAAAGAAGGGAACTCATCTAGACCATCATTAACCTCATTCTGAGGCAGCCCCAGAGGCAGTTCTTTAGCCACCAACACAGCCAGCTGTCAATTGCGTCAAACCAGTAACGTATTAGTTAGCAGGGGAGCAATCTAAAAAGCCAGCCATAGATCCAAATGCCTAAAAGATATTCTTAAATGTGGTAATTATGTCCTGCAGCTGCCAAGAACGTCCTCAGAGAGTTCACAGATATTGGTTGTACCAGTGAATCAGAGCAGATAGGCACTGTAGCCTCATCAGGAGCATTAACAACAGACAAGACTCCCTCAAACTTGGAGGGAGAGATTTTGAACCATCAGCAACAACTGCACAGTAATTGCCATGCTACTTAAAAAACGGTCTGCTTTTATTTTTAAAAGTGTGCCAACCTAGGATATTCATTGCTTAATATATAATTATTTTTAAACACAGTGTAGGACATGACACGATAACAGAGATGAGTTTCAGAGAGGGATCCAAAGAGATCCCTGAAAGTGAGGTTCCCTTTGCAGTCCCCTAAGTTGGGCAACTAAGTTTGGATGCAGGTCACAGAAAAATCAACATCAACTTTTGAAAACACTCACACATTTTTACTGGGGACTGAAGGAACAGCCTGTGTGTAGCCTCCTGTAAAGGGTCCAAAAGGATTTACTAACCAGTCTGACATTAGCAGGTGTTTCATGTCCATCTTGCAATAGGAAAAATGCTTGTGAATACTTGGCAGCTAGTAGATGACAGAACAAACTTCTGCTTATTTCAGTGATAAGCTGCTAGCTAACAGGACTGATAAGGTCTGGCAATAGTGACAGGGCAAGTAACTACTACCTCTGAGCAATTTCCAAGGGCAGAGATCGGAATAACAAGGGCAGGAGGAGCCACACCACAAAGCAGCCGCAAGAAAACCAAATCCCAAAGTCCAGCACCCACTGACAAAATGCAATTTTGTCAGCTTTTAAACACTACCATGCAAAGCTGTTGACTTTGATTACGTTTTCAGTGCCGGGGGGGGGGGCGGGAATCTGTAATTCTTTTAAAATTTTTCTGCGATGTCAAAATGCTGGATTTTACTAGTCCAAAAATGTTTTGATTCAACTTTCCATTTTAAGAAATAATTCAAGTTTTTCCAATAAATCTCCTTTCTCTTTCCAACTGTGTTTTCATTCACATGCAGAACAAAAATGATAATTTCTAAGAATTTAATTTTTTTTTAATGAGCTCTAAGTCACAGCTTTGCTTACTACAAACTAAACAGAAAAATCATCAGACCCGACTGTCCAGAGTCCTCACATTCCTGAGGTTAGAAAAGCCATTATAATCATATGTAAACTGTGCCTATCATACCACAAACTAGCCGCAACTTTCCTTAAAAATCCTAACCAGATATAATAGCAGAGAGGAGCAGAACGCAAGCAGATCTCAGATATACCACAAAGTACCTCCTGAAACATTAGACAACAAGGGATTCTGAAAACTAGAACAACTTCTGGGGAATGCTCACATAAAGACAAAGTCTGTTCCAAGCATTTCAGAGACGGAGTACTGACTGGAACAGTGTCAAAATTAGATAGTCCTAACAGTGGGATGCAATGCTGAAAGGCAGTTGCAACAACCCTCAGAACTAACAGTCATAAAAGACAGGATACCTATAAGATCAACTACAAGCAATTAAGACAATCTGAAGAACAAAGGGCCTGTCATTTAACATCAGCTAGACCAGGTTTGCTTTCCAACCTTTTTTGGTATTTCAGCATTTAGCATTGGTTTAATTCAGAAGACCTGGAACGAAGACTTAACAAAACAGGAACAAAGCATTTCCTGATGACCAAATGCCAACCTTGCAGTGTTCTTCAGAACCCAAAGACCAAGATATATCCAACTTTAACTCCAAGAGGCTAAAAAACTCAACAAAAAAAACCCCAACACACCACACCCACAACAACAACAAACCCCAAACACAACTTAAAAAAATCAGGGGTGTTCAGCAGGAAGTTTCTGATGTTCCATAGGATTTTCAAAACACATGGCACATTTTAAGTCTACACTAGAGAACAAAAAGGAGAAAAAACCCAGCAGAAATACCAGACCAGGTCTTCTACGGCTTGTTAGTGTGACCACCCAAAAAAAGTGAGGAGCAGCATCTGTGTACAGAGGGGGCAGAATCCCCAGCACCAGCTCTGACCTTTGGAGGAGGCAGATGGCCCTCCATGCCCTTTGAGGCATTTCCTCCTGCAATTATTTATTTTCCGTATCTTAATTTAGGAGAAATTAAGCAGGAAGGATGCTAATCTGGGAAAGGAAGGAAGGATTAGGCACCATGACCTCAGGTAGAAGAGACCTGATTTTTGGTCCCTTTTCCCTCACTTAAAACTTAAAACCTTGAAGATGACAATATATTTTAAAAATCTCAATTTTAACTATTCCATTGCTGGTTATTTTAGCAGGAATATCCTTCTACCATAAGCCTCAAGCAAGCTTCCTGCTCACATAGGTGGGACATCAGCTGTCCCATCTAACCTAGGTTAAACACTTCACATGCTCCCTTAACAATTGCCAAAAAACTATAGCTGCATGCTATCCAGACAAAAATAATCAGCACACGCACTAAGTGAGGTGCCACAAAATGGAATGCTAAAGTGAAATAAATAACAAATTCCACTCTTCAATTCTCTAACCAGAATTAGTTCCCACGGCAGATTTTTTCCCTGGGAAATGCATATTTTGTGTGATTTCTTACACCCTAATATAATACAATATTTTTAAAACAAATTTTGCAGTTAGAAAGATTTAAATATTTTAAGTGGTCACTAGTCCTCTGATTGCTTCAGAACCCTCAGGTTCATGCAATCTTATCACAGAGAAACAGAAAAGGTTACAAAACAAGGATTTTTCTGTGTATGAAGTCCATGTGAACCGCAGTGTAGTCGGTGAATAGTGCAAAAGTAACTTGTTTAGCTCAAATCTTTTAAAAGACTAACAAGCCCTGGAGCATTGTGATTAAGCGTTGTTGATGATAAACAGATAAGCAGCATGACAAAGGGACAACACCAACCCCTGCACCTCTCTCAGTAACCCCTTCCCCAACATATATTAATTTACTTATCATTTTCCAGACTCACTACACTTCCTAGTTCATGGTTTCTTCTCAGTCTTCCCCAATAACATCCAGGAAGCCCATGCAGCCTAGGGCTCCCCTGAGGGAGCGGTTTAGCTCTTTGCTAACACAGCAAGTAGACAACTTTTGTCTTGTTTACCAGGATACCAGAGATTTGAGTTTGGTACATGGCTGCATTGCTTACATGACGATGATCTATTCTACAAAACTTGCATCAATTTACTTTTCCCAAGTAACAGGCATCTCTCCCTGACTCTCTAGTACTTCACCAGACACTAATCCAAGGCACAAGTTTGGCTTCTGCAACTGTTCTCACTCCTCCCTCATCCCCTTTGCTGGGCTTCTTGATCATGAGTAAGAGAAAGAAATTACTCGTTTCTCATAACCTTTTCTGAATTTATTCACCCTGTGAATCTGCCAGAAAGTAGTCAGCCAAAAACCATCTCCTTCCCACCCATACCTTAGCCATGATATATAACATCACATATATCACATATAACTTGGTGATGACCTGTTTTGGCTCTGCAGGTAAACAGCCTGTTTGCAGGAGGTGTCAATGTTCCGTTTTAGCATCTGCTAAGTTTTGTTTCTTTTTAGCATGTTCTGCATTCCTCCTGGCTGGACCTGCCAGGCCAACTTACTTACCCTATTTGGCAACTGGGGAAAACAGTTCCTAAATAACAGAATAACTTAATAAAATTGCCGACAAACACAAATATCTTTTCAAGTCCAAAGTGTCTCATCGTGTATTTTCATTCACCAGAGAAGTACTTTGCAGCTACCACTGCCATCACCAGCACTGAGGCCCAGACTGCATCCCATGATGGGTGCTATCCTCAGACCAGCTCTGCCACCCTGCTTGGGTGCAGGGAGACTGTGCCCAGGTTGACAAAGTCCCCACCTGCCCCACAGTCATCACCGGTTCCCTGCCAGCAGGTAACAGCCTGTTCATACAATGTGCCTTGTAAAGCACACGCTTTGTCGCAAAGAGAGTAATCACATGCTTGAATGCATGCTTTAGCACTCTACACAATTTGATTTCTAAAAAAAGTGCCAAGACAGAGAGGACTCCTCCACCAAAGCCACTAGAAAGCCAAAAGAAAACTATTCTTTCACCAACAGAACACACTGAATATGCATCTAGAAGATATTTCACATACAGGTGAAAATGGTCAGTGCAAAGCTGTAACGCTGCTGGAAATACTTTCATTTACAGGCCTGGCTCTCACAGCTAAATATTTAAGATGATAAAATAACTGGCCTGAGACCAAGCAGATTTGGCTGTGGCTGCACAAAACATTTCTCTTTTCAGCTGTAGTCCCCTTTCCCAAATGCTGCTAGAACTCAATATTAGTCTCCCCAAACTGGATCCATCTCTATTTCTTCACTGGATTTCTAACATTATCCCAACTACTGCTTGTGGGAATTAATTTTCCAAGAAAAGTTAAACTCCTATACATCAAATCAGGCTTTGTATCTGGTGTTCCCTATGAAAGCAACTGGCACTTATTCAAGAGTTCTGCGCTAAAATCTTTGAAATCATTGAAACCTTTCAGCTGATGCAAGTGCCAAATCCCAGTTTCTAGCCCCAACTCTGATGCAGAAATGGAGCTATGCATTGAGCTGCCACTGCAGCTTCTATAGAGCCTGTCATTTCCTACCTTCTCTTCCTAAAGACATGGAATAATTTCCTTAAACACTTGCTCAGATGGTGCAAACCAGCATTCACCTTGAGACTGAAGCAGATGACACCATGTAGGTGAAAGGAAACATGACAGAGGCCACTGCTACTCAGCACTTCACAAAGACAGAAAAGGCCTCAGGGTACACAACAGAATGAGAAACTTTTTTTTTCCCCTTACCACTGATGTTTATTGATTTGTCCAGTTCATAGGGAGCATCCCTTAATGTTCTGCTTTCATGTTTCTGCTTTGTTGCATGGGTACAGAAAAGAATATTGCAAATTGATCTTTCTTCCTTGCCTTTGTTGGGAATGAACTCCTATTACGTTAGCTCCTCTGGCCTGTCATCTCATGCTCACTTTACCAGTATATAATGAGCATGGCTAAACACCGACGGCTGAGCTGATTAATTTCCAGCCTTCACCACTGAGCCCATTGATGCACTCCCTGTTTGATGATCTATGCAAGAGAGGACCACTTTTGATTGCTTGACCCCTGCCCTTAAACCTCGAGCTGTCGGCTCTAACACCTGTCTAAGTTAACAGCACACACATTGTGTTTATTTTCAGTTTAAAAGGAAACCATAACAATGGATTAGCATTCTCAAAACATAAAGGGCCTGATTTTCTGCTCAGCACTGAACTCTTGCAGCTCCCACAGATGTCAGATGATTTTGGGGTGTTCAGTACCTCCAAGGACATGCCCGGAATACAAGTTTAAACAAAATGTAGCTCACTCCATATCTGGATACAAATTTATGAGCCATATCCATTAAGTAAAATCAAGATGGGAAAAAACCCCACCAATTAACACATCTTCATGCCTTAATTATTCACCTGATTTGGGTTTAGGTAAGCATCAACAGTAACATTTCCACTACCTACATTTAAAATAAAGTGTGCAACGTTCATTTTTTTTCAATGGTGCCAGAGATGCTACTGCTGTTTGTTTGAGATTAAGAAACAGATTTAGTTTCTATTCCAGGAAGGACCAATGAGTGATTACTGTTAAGGCTGTAAGAGTCACAATATTCTTGCACAGAGAAGAGTTTTACTTAAATGCCCAAGTGTTTATGTAAAAATGTTATCTTGGACTCCTGAGGATGTTTGGAATGAGGAAGAGGAGAGGATAGAAATGGCAAAACATGTAGTGGGCAGTTGGTTAGCATGATTTTTTTTTTAAATGTACATACATATGGGTAATTATGCATACAATTATTATAAGTGAATATTTGCAGATATAAGTATTATGTAACTTCTATAATATAGATATACAATGTAACTGTAACAACTTATCCTGGCAGCCACATCTTCACAGCAGCCTGAAATAATATGCCTGGTGCAGCAGGGGTGCACCTGTGCCTCAAGAAGAAAAGGGGGAAAAAAAATCTGTATTCATGAGCGCAAATTGGGTAAAATTGACTGACTAGCAGTAGTCAGCTACAAACCTGTAATTTGAAACACTCCTTTTGCTTCCCTTAAATTCCATCTTGACTGTTCATCCTGCAAATGCTTTAGGTGGTGCCTTTCTCAGAAGAGGAATTCAGGTGCTGTTCTAGTGGTCACTACAGTGACCTGGTTAGGTTAGACTATGCCTGTCCTCCTGCTAGGCGGCAGATTGGGGGGGGGGGGCTTCCCTGTTGTAATGCCAGATTCCATTCCAGGTGCTGCTTTCAGTTATATGTGTGAATTAATCCCTTAATCCCTTTGCAGGTGTTTCTGTAGAGGGTAATGGACTCCAAGTGGACCCTCCCCAATCCACAAGCCTAGTCCCTAGAAGTGGATGCAGAGGACTGTGCTGACTCCTCAGAGCAGCCCTGAGGAGCTGGGAAATTTCAGAAGACATTTCACCTATCGGAGCCCCATGGCAAGCAAATGTGTCATGAAGAATTCATGGAGGATTATGGAGGCAAAAACCATACTCCTGGCCTATTAACAGCTATTTATTTTTAATACTTATTATCCTTTATCATAAACAGTTCTTTCCCTATCCTGAATCTTTTCCTTATTTGTTATGAAAAGGCCAGATGTTCTTGATTTTACCTGGACTGTTGTAGCCTTCCCTTTGTAAAAGGAAGTTTCTACTCCTTCACCTTTATGCATGTGTTCCTCTGTGAATTCTTCCTTCTTGGAACATGGATGACCAAAATAGTGAACAGTTTTCACCCATGTTTCTCCCACTGCAAAAATTTCACATGACACATCCCAGGCTTGTGTTAACGCCGGTCATTAACAATGGCCATACATTTGTGATCAGGAGAACACTTAACACATGTAGGTCTGATTCCACCATTATGTCCAACTGCATCATTTCGTGCTTGTGGCAGAAATTCTTATTACTTCTTACACTTGTGACTTAAAATTTAGTGCAACAATATTATCCCATTTCTCTCCCTCCTCAATGACAAGGTTGTCCAGCTCTTTATGATAAGGTGTACATCTTCTATCTTTGCATCATTTGTGAATTTCAAAAGTGAGTTTCAGCAGTTTGTGCCCCATAATTTCTGAAGAAAACATTAAACATGACCAACTCCAAAATTCCATCCCTGAGGACTACCTCTCACAAGCTCCCTCCAGCCAAACATCTCCCTTTCAACCTGGCCTTTTCAGCCTTCTCTTTGGCCAGGTTACAGTTGTTCTAATCTCCTCTCACTTTACTTCAGTAAATTCCCTTGCAGCCATAACACCATGAGCTTTGATGGAACTTGGAAATAGGCCTACTGCATTTCCTTCTTTGAAATAAAAGTTACCAACCCAAGATATGAGGTTAGTCTTGTGCAAACATGAGCAATATTCATGGTTATAATCTGTAAGGGATTATATAATCCATAAATCCAAAGGGAGGATAATCTCAGGCCTCACAAGCAATTCCTATGATTGAAGAGCTGATTCTGAAGGAATCATCTATTCTCCACAGCTGCTGGTCTTGGGACAGAGAAACAGTGGTCTTAAATTAGACATAAAAAAACCTTATAATGGTATTGAGAATCTGAGAGTGGATCAGACTGACTGGGAACTTCATTTTCCTGTCATCATACAGCAGAAGACCATAGCTTTGACAGACTCTTGAAAGACCAAAATTGATTTGATTTTTTGCAAATTTTCTATTTGTTCCTAAACCTTCTATTGACACAGTGCTGATGTCTATGCTGAACAATGTTTCCCACACACATGCATGCTTTCTTGATTTTCCTCTTATTCTTGCTAACCTTTTGGACATGGCAAGGTAGACACTTTCTACAAGCTCTCTCCCTTTTTGAGAGATGGGTATAAATTCCAGATGCTTTTTGAACCTTTTGGAATCTTCTTGAAATCCATTTCATCCCCTAGTCCTTGAGCTTTTCAGTTCACCTCACTTCTTATATTTGCAAAAATCAAAAATACAGACTTTTAGGACACACTGAGCCAAAATCACAACACTGGCATCAAAACTACAGTCAATCTTCCCAGCATCTACAAAACCTCTGGGATGCTTACAGTTAAGACCAAACACACCGTTGCTTTAATGGGTAAGAGACACAGACCCAAACATGAGCAAAATCCAGAGGTCTGGTTCAGGGTTCCTATTTACCAGAACTCTTGATTTGAATAATCAGCAGGGTTTTTCTTTCCCCATCCCCCCTCTATTACTAATGTACTGTAGACTAACTATATCACTTCAGAGTTGCAACAGTTATGTCAAATTACCATACAATTGGCTTTAATTCTATTTACTGGTGTTTTTAATTAAAACATAATAAATAGGAAATTATATCACTGTCAAAACCTAAAACTACATTGTTTTTTAAAAATCAGTAGATACTTAAAATACAGTAATTGTCTTAATGCAGCTTAATTACATCTTTACAAGAAGACAATTTGAAGAGTGACCTATTTTCTTCTGTAGATTTACATAATACAGCAGGCAATCAATGGTGTCCTGGATACCTGAAGCAAATATTTTAAAGATTAAAATGACTGATGAAATAGGTACTTTTCACAGGGTTTGTTTTAATACCTTATGGGTTTTAACCTGCAAACTATTCAGGGTGAATAGCACTCTGTAATGATAATGATTCTGAGGAAAAGTTATTTTAAAGCTGCAGAGGAAAAGTCAACAAGAAATAGCAAAAGCGCGCTGAGAGACACTGCACTGACTACAGTGCTGTTTGTGACACTGAACCAAGGTTTTGAGCACGTAGGAAGAATGTTGGGGGAACAAGCACCCCAACACTTTCTCATATTCCCCCCAAAAAGGAATTACAAGACTGTTCTGACACAAAAGCAGCCTTAACTTAAGGATACTCTCCTTTCCATGAATCAAGTTCCTTGGCAGTGCTCATAACAAGTCTTTAACTGCTTCTCTGGATGGGGTCCTTGCTCCCAAATAACATAGCATCCCACTGCCAAAGGCAACAGGAGCCAAATGCTCATCTCCTCTTTGATCCCTGGATCCCAGCTCAGGAAGGAATCTCCTTCACCAGAGCGCTTACATGTGCACTTGATTCCTTGGGCTTGGATGGCACTTTACAGCATGCTGAAGTGCACTGCCAAACAAGGATGGCCTTGGTTACACACTAACTGCTGTGGTTAAGTCTCAGCACCAGTGCATACATCTGAGCAAAACCGAGCCCTAAAGGTCACCTGCTTCCATTAGAGAAACACTTCAGATAAACAAAACTCTCCAAGTAACACTGCTTTCTGAACAGTTCAGCCCTCAAGTATTTTCTCAGGGACGCTTGTATATTTGTATCAGAACAGAGCAAAAACACAATTTCACCTACACTGATACAGAACCAAAGTCATGGTCATTTCAAATGGCTTTTAATACAGTAAATACAGGCTCCAACCCTGTATTTAAATTGAACCCAGAACAAAACTACAATAAGCACCCCGAACTCTCACAACTTACAGAAATCAACAGACAGACAAGGCAATATAACCATAACTATCCAGTACATCACATGGAATTGCTCATATTTTTCCCAGCAGATCTGGGGTCAGGCAAAGCTACATTTAAGCAGCACACCAGAAGAGCAACATGCGTCGCTCAAAGAGAATTTGAATCCCACATCAGATGAAATTGCTAAGGCAGGTTTACCACAGTTTTGACATAGAGAAGTAACCTCATTTGGCCAAAATCTGGATTTTACAGGGCTCCTGGAAGAAGTAGAATAAAACATGAAGGAACTATTGGGCATCCTTTATGCACTGAAAAGGAGTCATAGCATTTCTTCCTTTTCTTTTCTAGGAAGAAAATCATAAAAACAAAAGAACTGATGCTGCTACTCAATCTTTGAACTGATCACTGGACCAAGGTCTATATTCTGTCTAGATGCAGAAAATGGCTTTCTAGACTGACAACTGATTAGTATACAAGCATGATTATATGCAAATCTCCAATTTCTATTGACTTAATTGTGATCTGATGTAACATGTATAATTAACACATGCATTTAAAATAAATGTATATTTAATTAACATGCATATTTATAAAATGAATATTTATATTTAGCATATAATTTTGGGTGAATTTAGGTGGCACAAAATTGAGGGGTTATCATTACTGATGAGAGCTAGTCACAGCAAAACAGCTTTCACACCTCAGGCTCTCCTGGGGGATTTCAGTCCCAATTTATCTCACCTCTGGCAGGCCAGCCTTGGGCCTTCCTCCACTAAGCCAAGACTGCAAGTCACACCACACAGATGTAACTCAGGTAAACATCTTCAGTAAAGGCTGGGGGAGGGGAGTCACTCAAATCATAGTTTGAACTGAAAACCACAACTGTATGACAAGCTGAGTACAAATTAATTTGAAGCTGAAGGTCAGGAAGTTAAGCATCAGACTGCCAAAAATTGTTTTGTATTTCCATTATGGATACAAGCTACTGTGTCACTCCAGCAATTCAGGTAAATTTATCCCCATGAAGTTCTCTTCTGCAAAACAGAAAATGTAAAGCTTCCTTATATCCTTTGGGCAGGACAGAGGTAGGAGGAATTAGGGCAAATTTATAAATAGTTGAGACACTGATTTCACAGTAACACAAAGACAAGATGCCTTAAACACTCTGGAAAGGCCAGTCAGTGCAATAAACCACAACACGAAGTCAGAAATGCTGATTTGGAGAGTCCACCCAAGCGGCCTTGTTTCTTGCTACTCTCATGGACCACTGGGTTTTACAGGTCACGGTGCTTATCACCAAGGCACTTGCTGCCCTGAGCACAGGGCACCAAAGGCATAGGACAGGACAAAATATTTATGTAGGACAAAATATCAAGGATGCCTTCTTCAGTTAAGATCTTCTCTGGTGCAAGCAAGACCTTCCACGATAAATACAAGGCTCTCATTCCCTGGTGCTCCTCAGGGAATGAGCACCCTCAAAAAGCGAGAGCAAATTTCGCTGATTTCCTCAAACAAACAAAAAAAGAAAAACCCAAACCAGAAGTGAACCACACTATTGTGACTCTGTGACTATTTTTCATATCATCTGTTCTCTCCCTGAGGAAGAAATGCTGAACATGTTGCTTAGTACATTGCTGGGAGGTGCTCAATTATGCTGGTGCTGAGCACCAAATGGAAACTCATGTGAAACCCAACCCAGAAATTGTCTTGGGTTTAAGCAGCATGCTGAGGCAGGGCTCATGTGAAGTAGTAACCATTTGTTTCCTCCTACCAGAGTCAGTGTTTGTATGAAGACAATTATTAAATACTCAGTTTCCTTGGGAAAAACAGGAGGAAGGTAATAGCACTTCTCCAACTGAATAGCCACCCATTTCTCCCCAGGGAGAACAGAAATACATTTTCTACTCACTTCCCAGGGAAGGAAGAAATCCTGGCTGCTGTTGCAAGGTTCGAAAATACCCTAGTGTGCTCCACTTCTACAATATGATGGAGCATATGCTCGTTATAAAGGCCTAGAACATAAACAGTTCATCCTTGCTATTCCTGCAGTATTTTGATCACATCATCTAATTCTAAACAAATACTCCTTCTTGATATATTTAAAAATCAAGTTCAACCGTTAATCAAACCATGCATTGCTTCATTAGTAGGACGTGATCTTTCTTTTATCGTACCTGATCTATCAAATCACAGATTTTGCAGTTAATCATTTGGATTGCACATCTCCAGGAAGCCAAGGAATCAATTTACGGTTGCCTTTGTCCATTTCTTCTTCTGCCCCACTCCCCACACTTTTCTGATGCGGTTTTATTGCCTGTCCCTTTAGACAAATCTCTTCCCCGCTGCTGTGAGTCTTCCATTCTGCAGCCTCCATTCCCCAGAATGGCTTTCATTTCTCTCCCTGAATGCTCAACTTTCCCTTCTATTCTTTTCATCTTTGCCTACGTCTCAACTCAGAGCAATAAAGAAGAACAGATTTGAGATTTAACAACTGTCAGGATGCCTTTGATAGGAGAGCATGTACACAAAATGAGCCTGCATTGTGCTAAGGAAGGAAGATCCACAAAACAGTGTTAATATTTCTATTGGTACCAACAGGTGAGTTAAAGCTTTGTAACATACAGGGCAGTATCATTCCATCATTGCCATGGTTAGTAAATGAAACTGAACTTGGATGCTTCAGGAATGAGCATTTTTTTGCTGGCCTGGATATAATTTCAAATCATGGTCAAGCCTATTTTCATTCTCAAAGATTTCTTGCATGTTCATTTAAAATATGTATTTCCAATTCATGTGTTCATTTATAATATACATGCTTTTCTTAAATAGATCCAAGTAGTTTGTAAAACGGCCCTTCAATCACAGTGGCAAAGAGCACACCAAATATTATGCAGAGAACTAAGTTGCTTCAGAGCAAATTCTGTACAAATAACTACATATATATATATTCTTCACCATGAGAACAATTACACATTGAAATAGGTTGCCCAGAGAGGTGGTGGAATCTCCCTTGCTGGAAACAGTCAAGACTCAGTTTGACAGGGCCCGGGAAAAGCTAATCCAAGGCTTTCAACAGGAGGTCAGGCCAGATGATCAACAGAATTCCCTTTCAACATCTTTGTCATACGTATTTCACTTCTGCTATGGAGTTGCAGCACGCTTTCTGAGGTACACACAAAATGGCACTAAGTTATTAAAGCCAAATATCACAGAAGAGGCAGGGTTTAAACTGACAAGGAGAAAGACCTACGGATGGCAGTATCCAGCTCTGAACCATCATTCATGCCTCCTGTACAGCCTAGCTGTCTGCTACGTCGTAACACACTGCACTGGTCTTTGACTGTGTACTTCCATAACAAAATTATTTTTGAAGTGCCATCTGGGAAAGGGAAAACCCCACAACAAATATGCACAGGTTAGATGTCTCTCCAACAAGAATATCTTCTCTGTCCCATATAACACTTGGAAAAATGTTGTATTTACACAAAATCACTGTTTATTAGTTTATATGCATCCCAGAAGGATCCCAGAGAACTCCTACAAAGGCTTCAAAGGATCATAGCAAGACACATCAGGTGGTGTACTGTGCCAAAGAGATGCTTCCAAGGGGGCTGGAGATGCAGAGTTTTTCCTTGTGTGTATCAGACCCCTCAGAACATCTGTTGATCAAGCAGAACACTTATTTTGGTATTTCAGATTGGTTACATGGGTTTTATAATAGTTGTTCCTCAAAAGCAGCACTATATGCTCACATGAAATTACAGGTTACAAATTCCCATGCTTAATTTTCTAATTAACGAATTCTTCCCTTTCTTTTCTCTCCTCCCTGCCTCCCCAAAAAACCTTACATCTGATACATTAAATAACTTGAGATCACCTCTGTATCTAACATTGCAGTTACAAAACTTGAATCAGTTGGTACCTCTCCCAATATTCAACATTGTATGGAAAAACACTTAGCTTTGCTGCCCCAATGCAATTGCCTCTGCTCAGACAAGAGTGTTCATAGCATACACCAACCTCTGACACACTATATATATGTGCTTGGATCACTTTTTTTGTTTGTACACAGATCACTGGATTTTACTGCAGTTGGGTACTTTCTGAGCACAGAAAATACTTTATATGTGAGGGATGAGTAAGTGAAGCTACACAACGTGGTAATTAGCTCTCACACTTTGAAAGCAGAGTTATAAATAAAGGGAAGGAGAAGGGAAATTTATAAATAAAGGGAAGGGTAGGGAAAAAAAAACCATTTGATTTCAGATATGGCACAGTGTTCAGTCCTAACACCTGCATCAATACCCTGTGAACCATTTTCCCCTCTCCCTTCTTCATGGGTATCACTGCTGGCAGTGAATATAGCAAGAACCTTCCTGGTCGGAGGCCATCTCTGGTTTAGTGACCATGAAATGACAGAATTCTCAATTTTTGGTATGGCAAGGAAGGCGGTCAGCAAAATCACCACTGTGGACTTCTGGAGGGCAAACTTTGGCCTTTTCAGGACACTAGTTGAGAGAGTCCCTTGAGAGACAGTCCTGAAGGGCAAAGGGGTCCAGGAAGGATGGACATTCTTTAAGAAGGAAATCTTAATGGCTCAGGACCAGGCTATTCCCATGCGCCGCCGCAAGATGAACTGCTGAGGAAGACGACTGGCCTGGCTGAACAGGGATCTTTTGCTAGGACTCAAGAAAAAAAGGAGAGTTTATCACCTCTGGAAGAAATGGCAGGAAGCTCAGGAGGAGTACAGGGATCTTGTTAGGTCATGCAGAGAGGAAATTAGAAAGGCAAAAGCTTAGCTAGAACTCAATCTGGCCACTACTGTAAGAGACAACAAAAAATCTTTTTACAAATATGTTAACAATAAAAAGAGAGCCAAGGAGAATATCTATCCTTTAATGGATACAGAAGGGAACATTGCCACCAGAGATGGGGAAAAGGCTGAGGTACTTAATGCCTTCTTTGCCTCAGTCTTTAATAATGAGACCAGTTATCCTCAGGGTACTCTGCCCCCTGAGCTGGAAGGCAAGGATGAAGGGCAGAATATACCCCCCATAATCCAGGAGGAAATAGTTAGTGACCTACTACGCCATCTGGACACTCACAAATGTATGGGACCAGAAGGGGTCCATCCAAGGGTACTGAGGGAGCTGGCGGAGGTGCTTGCCAAGCCACTCTCCATCATTTATCAGCAATCCTGGTCAACGGGGGAGGTCCCAGACAACTGGAGGCTTGCCAACGTGATGCCCATTTACAAGAAGGGTCAGAGGGAGGATCCGGGGAACTACAGGCCTGTCAGCTTGACCTCAGTACTGGGGAAGATTATGGAACAGTTCATCTTGAGTGTGCTCACACGGCATGTGCAGGACAACCAGGGGATCAGGCCCAGTCAGCATGAGTTCATGAAAGGCAGATCCTGCTTGACCAACCTGATCTCCTTCTATGACCAGGTGACCCGCCTAATGGATGAGGGAAAGGCTGTGGATGTTGTCTACCTGGACATCAGTAAAGGCCTTTGACACTGTCTCTCATGGCATACTCCTTGAGAAGCTGGCGTCTCATGGCTTAGACAAGTGTACTCTTTGCTGGGTAAAAAACTGGCTGGATGGACGAGCCCAGAGGGTTGTGGTGAATGGGGTGAAATCCAGTTGGTGGTGGGTCACAAGTGGTGTTCCCCAGGGCTTAGTAATGGGGCCAGTTCTGTTTAATATCTTTATCAATGATCTGGATGAGGGGATCAAATGCACCTGCAGCAAGTTTGCAGACAACACCAAGTTGGGAGGCAGGGTTGATCTGCTTGAGGGTAGGAAGGCTCTACAAAGAGATCTGGACAGGCTGGATCGATGGGCTGAGGCCAATTGTATGAGGTTCAACAAGGCCAAGTGCCGGGTCCTGCACTTCGGTCACGGCAACCCCATGCAGCGCTACAGGCTTGGGGAAGAGTGGCTAGAAAGCTGCCTGGCAGAGAAAGACCTGGGGGTGCTGGTTGACAGCCGGCTGAATATGAGCCGGCAGTGTGCCCAGGCGGCCAAGAAGGCCAACGGCATCCTGGCCTGCATCAGAAATAGAGTGGCCAGCAGGGGAAGGGAGGTGATTGTTCCCCTGTACTCGGCACTAGCGAGGCCGCACCTCGAGTACTGTGTTCAGTTTGGGGCCCCTCCCTACAGGAAAGACATTGAGTTGCTGGAGCATGTTCAGAGAAGGGCAACCAAGTTGGTGAGGGGCCTGGAGCACAAGTCTTATGAGGAGCGACTGAGGGAGCTGGGGCTGTTTAGTCTAGAGAAGAGAAGGCTGAGGGGAGACCTTATCACTCTCTACAACTACCTGAAAGGAGGTTGTAGTGAGGTGGGTGCTGGTCTCTTCCGTCAGGTGTCTGGAGATAGGACGAGAGGAAATGGCCTCAAATTGCGGCAGGGGAGGTTTAGATTGGACATTAGAAAAATATCTTTACTGAAAGAGTTGTCAGGTATTGGAAGAGGCTGCCCAGGGAAGTGGTTAAGTCACCATCCCTGGAGGTATTCAAAAAGCGCGTAGACAAGGCACTTCAGGACATGGTTTAGTGGGCATGGCTGATGATTGGACTCAATGATCTTGAGGGTCTTTTCCAACCTAAATGATTCTATGATTTGTTGCTTGCAAGAAGAAATGGATGGGATAAATGACCCCATAATGATTGAGAAGGCTCATCTAATTAGACAAGACAGGACATGGATGTTCTTGGGTATTTCTTTAGTGAGGAAGTCACAGATACAGAGGAGAAAAGCAAAAATGCAGACCAACACCTTCTAAAGCAATTTCCTAACAGCCTGAAGGAGAGTTTAGGAAGCCAAGTAACTGATGCCATGTTTAGGAGAGCATGGGCACAGCGATCTCCCACTGAAGCCCCCTGACTTCTTCTGAGTGCCCAGACTCACAAGGCAAGCCTGCACACTTTGGAAAACTTACCCACTACACAAAGTGCTATAGATTTGCTAGGAATGAGCACAAGCATGTTTACAGCACCAGAAGATTAAAGCCAGCATTAGCTTTGCTGAGAAAAAAACCCCACTATCTCATATAAAACCTGTATTTAACAAAATGTGATTTTATTATTTCTAAAGTAAACGTGTTTTCAAACCCCACAAGCAGAACTCCACTGCAGCACCCTTAACCCAGGCTGCTGGTCCATGGGAACAAGGCCCTAAGCAGTCTACAGGGCAAGAGGTAACTGAGAAGAGCGATTAAGCATGTCAGCTCTGCCTTGGGAATCTCAGGTGTTGGCACAAGAATTCTTAGCTCTAGACATATGCTTGCATGTATATTAAGTGTCAGAAAAATCCAGATTCAGCCCAAATGGTATGAAGTACAAAAAATCCTTCCATAATAAAATGGCAGCAAAAAAATTCATTAATAATTAAAAAGGAGATGCAGAACTATGGCCTGATCTTGCAACACATATCACAGACTGTAATGCTAATTTGGACACTAAAATCCAGTGCAGGGGTTTTTTTATACAGTTTTGTTTTATTTATTTATTCTTACCCCTACCATGCTGTTGGCCCTATTTTCTGCTGGTGTTACTTCCCGGGTGGAAACACCAAGTTCATATTAAAATAGTAGGGTAACTATTCCACTTACTATATATGTTCAAGGCCTTTTAGGCACTAGGGACATTTATTCCAAATACAAATCTGCTAGTGTATATAAACATCCTCTACATTCAGAAACATCTTGTTTAATTATGAAATTCAAGCCTAGCTTAGATTGAAATTTGTTTTTTAAAGAGACCAAACAAACAGCATCAATTATTGCTACCCTCAGTGAAACAAAACAGGGGAAACCTACCCCGTATCTATTAGCTTGATCTCTTCTGTTTTAAGACAACACACAGCTTTACCTATCTGGATGTTTTTTCACATATTGGTAGGAATGCGTTGCATAGAAAGTAACACCTTATGCTTTTATCTGTGTTCCAGTCCTGTAGCCAGGTCTAATTAGAGGGAAAATGGACAAGCAATAAGCAATGAACACGTGCTCTCTGGGGAAAGTATTAACAGCAGCAAGATCGTATCAACAGTAACTTGGAAGGCACAAGGAGAGCAAATCAATGAGGGACCATGCATCTGGAAGCCTCTTCTTCAAGCAACCTTCTCCCCTGCCATGAGTCATTACCCAAGCCAAAGGTCAGCAGCTCATCACTTGAGGCAGACTGCAAACACCTCATGAAAAGGCCCAGAGCTGGGAGCAGGATTAATGTGAAATGGACACTGTGGAAAGGCAGCTCCTGCCACCCCAAGGCTCCTGCTTCTGAACTCCAGGGAGCTGCTGCTTTCCGCAAAGGCAAGATACTGCATTGAGGCCCAAGGTGCCACTCACAGCAACACACCTCTCAGTGAAGCACCGTCTCCAGGCCTGCCCTGAGGTCCCAGCTGCAGGCTTCAACTCAAAACAGAGAAAAGGGCATTATGACATGTCTCTGGACTATGGGACCTCACTACAACACATCTGTACAAGTTATAAAGAATACATTTCTGAGCAGTCCCTTTCCCAAACTGAAACAGGACATCGAGATCTGAAGACTGAACAAAGACAGTGAGTGACCCAGACAGGATAAGCAGGAAAATTTCATTTATCGAGGCTATTTCCCCCACTTCTGAGAGTTCCACCTCTTGTTCTGATTAGTATCCAGCATCACAGGTTACATGCATCCTTCACAGGCCTGGAAAGGGAGCCAACCATGCTTGCTCAACATAAACAGAACCAATTCAATTTTGCAGCCCACATTTAAAATCCTTCATAAAAATAAAAAGCAGCCTGTTCCCTCCAAAAAAGGCAGGAGTGCCCTGCAGCCTGGTTTGAAGGAACAGAGTGATTTTCTTTTTGATTATGCTAATTTGGCAATCATTTAGTCCTTTGTTTTGAAAAAGAAAAAAACAAACCAACCAACCAGAAGACATTTTGGAATTTCAGTCCTTAGTTAGCAGGGCACTGCTTTGGATGGGGCTGGCAGGAGTCAGCCTATGCTAGGTTGTAAAATGTGCATAGACACAGTGAAATTCCAGCCTTACAAAAGTCAGCAGCAAAATTCCCATCAACTACACCGAGGCTAGAATGTCAGCCATCTTCTATTCCACAACCAAAGGTTTATTGCATCAATTATTTTCTACTGGTTTTTTTCAGTCTAAATTTATAGATGACCTTCTATACCAAACTATGCAAACTTCCAGAGCTGAACTACGCCTGTTTATCTGATAAGAGCTACCATATTTAAGTGATAGGAAATTTGCTGAGAGAAACAGCTGCCTCAGGCTTTACTCTGCGTCAAGAAACTCAACCAAAAGTCATGTGCCTCTGTTTTTTTTCCCTTGTTGCCTCAGTCTAAAGCCATACAACAGGACTGTTAATAACCATTCCTTCTCTCACACACACACGCCTTGACAGGCTGGCTGCACAATCTTCTTTCATCCTCTTTTTTCTCCAGGGTAGCTGCACGAATCAGACCATATGTAATAGTTGCCAGTGTTCACTACCAGTGTTCAGCTAGGTATAGATACAACTGGATCTGCTAGGTTCCTAGACAGGAATGAATATGACCTTGTTTTTTAAAATATTTTGGACAATTTGAAAGAAAGCGTGTTACATGCCAACGAATCATTTTGATTCTTTAATGCTTATACCATAAATACGATGGTTTTCAAGTAGCTACCTCTTGTTTATAAATGTTGTTGTTAAAGATGGGCATCTGTCAAATCCTTTTAATATTCTTAAAGCAATGTTTACTGCAAAATTTCTTTAACAAAGATGTTTTTAAAATGATTTTGCAGATCCCTCTTCCCCGATCAGAATTGTACACTCTGCTTTTACATGGACAAGTCAGATGAAAACTGAAGCCTGCAGAAGATTCACCAAAGCTTAAGCAGACAATAGATGGAAAAATACTTCCCAAAACTGTGATTCTGGTGAAGCTGTTCATCCATCTAACCTTTGCTTCCTTCTGCTTATTTGACCTGAACGGGTCAGTTTTTTGGTGCACAGCTCCATGGCTAAAGTGGTTTCAGTACTGCCTAAAGCCAGTGGGTTGAGACAGCCCTCTACACAGGTTGACCAATTTAAGATCTGCGCTCAGCAGAAGCTGCAACACACAAGGCAGGAATTCATCCAGGCGCTAGGCACGCACGGACCATTTTCTCCAACGATATGACTTGTCTGTCCTTCTTATTGCTCTGCATCTAAAATTTCTGCTTGTTTTTTTTTTTCCTTTTTTCCAGAGAAAATGATGCCACAACACAGTTCCAATCGATACTTGACATAGTATCAGACTCCTTGCAGTAAAAAAGTACTGGCTTAACGTCTCGTACATGCTTTCTCCAAGAAGCCTATGGTAGCACGCCTTGCCTCAGCAAACCATCAATTTAAATGATTGGGAAAAAAACAACACATAATAAGTGACAGATTTTTCAAATCAGATAAAGATGGGAACCAGATTATCTGTCTGTGGGTGATAGATTGCAGCAATAATAAATTCACTTTAAGACACTGGATCAATTTTTAATCAAGCCAAGAATTATTATTGCAGAAAGATAAAATGACCCATGAGGAGATGCCTTAATTTTCCACCAATCAAATTATAGCCTTTCTAAATAAGATGTAATGAGATCCATGGAATATCCAGGTTACACAGCCTACCTAATTACCCATGTTCCCTGTCATGTTGTGATATAGTAGTGGTAAACTGACCTCTGAATTTACCAAGATGAAAAGGTAATTAGTTTTTCCACAAGGCTGTAGTGAAAACAACAGCAATGACACGTCACCTCCTTCCACCAAGTCACAATCTCAGAGGTGTTTGTTCTTAAAATACATAGGATACGACCTACTGGGTAACAAACTACAATCATTAAGTGAAGCATACATCTGATAGAAAAACAAGCGCTATCTCCAGGTTGAGAATACAAGGTCTAAAGGTAAAGCAAACCAACCCATATTCCACAAGAAACTTTATCAGCATATTATCACAGAGGGGCTCAGGAAGTGGCAGAGTGTCTTCCAATCAAAGAAGTCACTGTGCCATATATAAAGGGAGCTTTCCTGAGCCACAGGCATCACAACCACAAGTATAATTTTGTTTCCTATTGTCCTTAACCACATAAGCACTTTCTTCTGCAACTTGCAGCATGGCATCTTTGGAAAGCATTCCAGAAACTGTCATCATCATCAAGAGTTGGTAATTATTTCAGACAAGATCTCAGTTTTGTGCACACTCAACAAGACTAATCATCTCTCCACCCCAGTCTTTGGAGCTAGGATTAAGAACTGCATTTGCAACAACTTTTGGGACCCAATACCTTCACCAAAGCTATTAGTGAGAACTGAGACTGAATTTTCTCTAGCCACGTCAGAAAGCAAGAAAACCCCAAGATCATTTGTCCCTGTCTGTGTGCCCTTTCCTTTGGACACCACTGCAGCTTAGAGATACAATGACAGACGTAATTGGCTCATGCAAAGAAAGGCATCATAAAATTAATGAACTACAACAATTCATCCCATCTGCTGCCTCTTTCTTGCTAATTTATTAATAACAATTACACAAAAAATGGTATGGATTATAAATTTAAATTTCTCATCTTTACCTGAAAATTTAGTCTGAGAGTCTTAAAAAATGATCTCATATTATACCAAATAGATTTACGGCTTATTACTAGTAATGTGGCAGTACCCAATTGACCATAAAAGCTAACTATTTAAAAGTAACTCAAATTACCCTTTCTGAGTAAATTGGACATTTGGTTTACACAGCTTGCACTGCTTTTACGACAAGTGCCCCCCTTCGGTCACCAGCCCATCACATTGCTCTGCTTGAGTCTTCTTCAGCCTGTCATAGACATCACATGGTGCATCAGCCTTGCAAGCCACAAGCCCAACCAGCCGTACACAACATTTCCTGCAATGGCAAAAATGAAGTGATACCTGCAGAACAGGAAATACAGAACAGGTTTTTCAGAAGCGTTTGGACTAAGTCTATTTCTGTATAAGGAGTTTAATTAGTCTTAAAGTCAGGTACTAAAGTTACATGAAGACCAAGTATTGCAGAATGCCTCTTCCTTCACCTACGTGAACATGGAGGTAGAAATCAAAGAACAGATGCCATCACCAGCCATGCTAGGGCAAGCGCAAACTGCACGAAAGCCTATCGAGTTCTCCTGCTGGGCATCCTGCAAACATGAGTGTCCCTGTGCTAACCAGGGAGTCCTCCACATCCACCTCTCCATTTTGCACCGAGCCATGTGAAAAACACAGCAGAAGACGCTGGTCATGGCGGGTTAGGGTATACAGTGAAAGCCTGACTCCATTGTATCGGGGCAGAACTCCCGTTTCATTCAGCTGGGTTAAAGGTATCCTGAGGTCTGATCCACACACCGACACTGCAGGAATATAACTGCTTAGCTAGTAAGCTTTTTACTTACTCTTGCAGCATGTCCCCTACTATTAATGCAGTTCTATTGATATAAAAAACATGATACATAGAAATGTCATCCCTTTTACTGCAGAGAAATAGCCATATCAATACAATGTATCTGTGCACCAGTGTAAAGATCCTATGCAGTAGGCAAATTATGTGAGTTTTTTGGTACCAGGCATAAGAGAAGTCAAACTTGACGGGAGTTACACATCCTAGACTGATGTGCAAACACTACGGAAAGTTTGTTTTAAGTAGGATCACTGTGTATTACCTAATACATGATGAGGTAATGCTAAAATACTAAAAAAACCCTCAACACTTTTTCCAGTAGAGATTACAGATTCTATGGGGGGGAACCTATTACCCAGAAGGAGCTCAACAGTATCAGAGGGCTAACTTGCAAAGATAGCTTCACTTTGCATCAATGTTCCTATTTAAATGTTTTGATCAAAACACATCACTAAATTAAATGCAAAGGCTATATGTTGAGAACAAAAGATACATTACATTAGGATTAAAGTCTTGGTATTAAGTAAAATATCTAAGCACTAATTTCTATTTCTGTAATATTTCCACCAATACTATTATCTCCATTTAATTAGGACATAAAAGTAAGTAAAGTTAATTTAAAAGAAAATTTCAAACAGCATTCCCATTTGATTTTCTAGTAAATTAACACTTTAAAACCTCTAATGGGCATCTTCAAAAGAAAATGTTATTAACAAAATATGTGATAATTAACATAATTAAAACTCTCTAAAGTATACATTTTTTAATGGCAATTGTTCTGTTAAAAAAATATGCAAGAGGAGTGAATCAAAAATCCCACTCCCCTCATAATGTAGACATGCATTAGATAGCATAAACATTGGACAATTCCTCATGGATATCCACTAACCTAGAAATTGCTAGCATTAACTCATAACAAGATTACTTTTTGTGGAACTGGATTAACTTTTACACAATCCCTTACCCCCAAAAGGAGCTCAGTAAATGGCTGCAAGTGCTCCAATACCTCAAATTATGCAGTTATTAATTTAAAGTAGGAGTATTTTCTCTGATCTTATCCCAAAAGTATTCTAGTTCCCTCTTATTCCCTCCATTTTCTAACACCTATTCTGGGACACGAAAAATCATCAGAGTTATCTCGCACATAAGATCAAACTGGCAAAATAGGACAATTCCTACCCTATTGCAGTGTCTGAATGAAAAGACTTCGTGATTTTCAACAGTTATGTCATCAAGCTCCACGATAAGCAAATATTTTGGTCATCCTCAGGCTGTGTGGATGCACCTCCCACCTGGGGAAACCATCACACCTTTCAGGGGACAAGCTTGATGACCTCAAGTGGATCTTTTATGCCTTCTGTACTCCCAAGAGATTTATACCTTCCAATCAGCTGGGATAAAAGCATGAAAAAGTTTAGCAACTTATCTGAGCTGTTCAAACCTCTTAAGCCTACCGAGGGAGTGAGATATCTGGGCCTGTGCTTCCTGCTCCCAATCAGCCCAGAATTACCTCATGAACAGGCTCCCACGTAATTTCAGACAGGATGCAGCAATGTCCTTTCATATGTTAAGCTCAACACCAGGTGCTACATCACTGCTGATAACAGGGAATAAAGGCAACTTTCTTCACACTTGGCTTCCTCCCACATTTCATGGGGTGGGGCAGGGGGGAAGGGAGAGGAAAACATGTGAATCTACCCCATTCCTGTTTGCTTATTTTATATTCACTCCATGGATGCAGAAAGGCTCAGATACACATTTTATCTTTAATAAGCAGGACTAGTTAGACCGACCTCAGAACACCACATGGGCCAGCTTCTCCTGAAGTACAGGGAGCCAGGATCTGAGGGGGATCCCATGGCTGAGGCCTTACCAGCAAAGGCCCAGCCCCACCATTCCTGAGCGAGGTGAGCAGGGCAGTCCCAGGATGGCAGCCAGGATCATCCAAGAGCTTGTGGTGATGAGGCAGGTCCAAGGTCAGGCTGGGAACACAAGTCAGCATCAGCATCAGACCCGCTGAGGGTAACGAGGTCAGACACAGCCCAGCGATCACCAGGGAGGTCCATGGTGACAAGACAGGTCCAAGTCCAAGGTAGCAAGTCAGCCCCTAGGTCAGGATCTAGATCAAGGCTATCCACAGCCAGAGAGGGGCACAACTGCAGCTGAGCTGAAGACCAACACTCCTCCAACAAAGCTCAGACAGGGACTGAGCTTAAATTAACACACCTGGATAGGGGTGTGGTGGAGGCCTCAGGTGAAGCTGATCAGGGCCATTAAGGCCTACTAGTGCACTCAGGGCCCTGGCAACCAAAATGCAATTTCTTCTGAGACAATAGCGATGAGTGTCCCGCAAAACAATCATTTACTCAGTCCCAGGGGAGGAAGCCACTTCCATCTCAAATTCATTTAAATAGAATTCATTTCTATTCATTTCAAATTCATTTAAACCTCTTGTGTGCAGGTTTACACATCCCCTACCTCACACCACTGTTCAAGAAGAAAGCTCAGCTCTATCGAGCTCCTGAGAAAAAAAGGTCTCGTGCTGCCCAGCCTCACAAGCATGCTGAGTGCTCCCGTGCTGGGCAAACCCATATGGGCAGCCAGTCAGGTGCAGAAGGCAGCACTTGATTCAGTGAGGCTCTTGTTAAATGGCATGCCTTAGATCCCTCATCAGAGGGATCCCAATGAGCATACGTCAGTGGTCCTGCTCATGCTGAGACATTGCTGCTGGGGAGGTGGGAGTCCTGCAGGGCTAATGTAGTTTTCACAGACAAGTACAGAACAGGGGCATGAGAGAGTTAACAACAAAAATCTTGTTTCTCCAAAGAAAAAACAACTCATTTGCTTCAAGAGCAAGAACTGGCTGAGTATTTGGCTTATTTGCTATTTCACTAGAGCTTTGCCAGCCACAGCTAATAGATATTACCACCTGAATCATGAACTGATTTACTAAATAACAGTCATGACATTCTAGTAGTGTAACCTTATAATAAGGCAAATACTTGCCACCATCTGCAGTAAATTCAAAGCATCTGCTATAACTTTTTTTGATGAAAGTAAAGTAGCATACCCCACCGTAAATTCTTTTGATATTGTTATTACAATATTCTGTGATAAATAAAACAAATGCACAAATACAGCTCAGGCTAACAAAATAAATCAGTAAAGCTTAGCAACTGTTTTAATTATTATTAGAAGCACTTTGGCATTTTTCTTATCTGTCACCTTACAGAAATATTTTACTCACCATGGAAAGCAAAGCTTTTCCTACTCTTTGAATATCTAAGAAAACAATTTTGAAAAAAGCTCAGTTTTTCTTTCAACCTGGGCTGGAATTTTTCAAAATAACTCAGAATATACTCAATGTCTGCTTTCACTGAAATCTGCACAGCTTCTCCCATTGCTTGGATAGGTAGAAGCCAGAATGACTTGCTTTATAAAAACTCCAGCTCTAGGTATCAATGCTGTGTTTGTCACCACGTTATCCAGGAAAATATCACTCTTGCACTAAGCGTAAGAGTTTCTCTCTGTCCACTCACTAATGGCAGTTTGGCTGATTGTGGGAAAGCCAGCAAATCTTGCTTTTTTGCTCTGTGGATGGACAAATTCCTGGGCATTTTTATCTCTTGTGGAAGGGGTTCAGTTACAGTCAACTGGCCTTCATCCAGGTGCTGATCTTTCCCACACAAGGCAGAAAGCTGCAGACAGAGTCAATTGCCTCTGATATAAAGGCGATGTGCAACACCATGTTGCTAGAGTCCCAGTTGTCACACAAACTCTACCAGCTGTTTAAGAAAGATGCCGAGTAAGATGACATGAGACCAAAAAAAAAAAAAAAAGAGCACTGTTGGAAAGACAAATAAAATTACCCATTACAACCGTTCCAGAGGAATTGTTCTTTTTTCTGAAAGGAATGAAAAGCACCATCTCAAAACCTTTTTACAGCTCTACAGTAAAAAGGGAGCTTCAAAACGAGCAGTGGTAATAATAACAGGAGTTGACCCAGCCACAGGACCATAAATGTTAGCCAATATCCAAAAAAGACTAGACCACTCATGACTATAAATTCCATAATTTTTGATTACATCATGGCAGAAGCAGGATTCAAGATACCTACAATAACCAGATGAAGTCGGAGTTAGCTATTTATTAGCTTTTCAGCTAAAAAAGGTAAAAGCACTACACTATTTTCAAGGAGTAGGCTACAAGGACATAGGAATTTCATCCTTAAAGATGGTATTGGAGGCCTTGAAGTAGGCATAGAGCCCAGAAAGCACATCCTGCTCTTATTAAATCTGTTTCAGGGACTAACCTTTTTCATAACTATTAACCACCGTCTAGCTTCCAGACTAAATAAATTATATGTCTGTTCACCTTCCTTTGGGCATTTAAACCCATATTTTGAAGTTCTTTCAGGTTTGTTTCATGGTGGTGGTTTTTTAGCTCTCACTTCATACATAGCATTTTCCTACCTTTTACTCATGATTTTAGCACAATTTTATTCCCTTATTCCCTTTCAGCCTTGCTTTCACTATGCTAAACAAACTATACTCCCACAGGAGATAAACCTCAAGTGTCCTAGGAACCCTTCTCCAAATTCATCTTCTTGAACACGGCTGGCTAGAATTAGTGCATGGGGGTATCTACAGAGGGTAGATCTCCTTTCTCTCATCGGAGAACACTTTACAGAGATACTTCACTTTCTTCAATCATCCCACAGCAAATACTACATTCCAGTCTCCCTCCTACTTATCTACTTCTAAATAATGAGTTTACAATGGAAATAGGATATTTATGAGTGTAACTTTACAATTTTCATTAGTACTTTTAATTCCTTTTCTTTCACTTACTTTCTCACAGTTATCTTAATTTTCCCATGGGAGATTTAAGGCCTTCTCCTTATTGTCAGTGCACCTCATTTTTCCCTATCAATACAAGCATGCTCCAATTTTCATGCCAGCATCATTAAAGAAAAATTTTCAACCAAATCCAGTGCCAAAACTCACTCATGAGACCTTCCTCTAGTCACTTGCTTTCAGCATGGTAGTATCTCTTTTAGTATAACTGCTTTCTCTTTTACCAGTTCTGACCCACATTATGGTTCTATTAGCTCCCTCCTTAACAATTTAAATTAAGAATTGCCTATGTAACACGGTAGAGACCTCTAACGATGCAATATAGCAGATCTAACCAATTTCTTTTGTTTGAAAAAATAGTTTAAAGATGAATTGATCAAAAGAGACTTACATGAAGTCCTTTTGGTAAAGTTATATTTCTTTTCCCAATCTTCCTTCTTAACTACATATCCTTTCTTTTCTTATTATTGAGTTTGGAATTTGGGATACTCAGAACCATCTCTTGTTAAACAAAAAACCAACTATGTAGATATTTGTATGTCCCCAACTCCTGCTCATCTCAATATTTAATTATGAGTTGCTCATCTTCAGCCAACAAAGAGTTTTTTGAGACAGCATGACACTATGAAATTCCTGGAGTCTAGAACATGCTTCAAAAGTACAAGGTCGTCCCATAGAAATAATTTGCCATTACTGAGCAGTCAGGATTTGAAGGAAGGCATTTTGGGTTGCCAGCAAGATTTACAGCTCAAGCTACCATTGAGAGATGTGATTTAGTGGCTCATACCAGGTCAATGATGCAAAGTGTTCAGGTCCAGCCCCCAAGTGGGCTTATATGACTTTTGCACCAAAACCTTTCTGATCATGTTTCTTCACCTCTCATGTTTCAGTTTCTCTTATCTTTTTTTTCTCATCTGCCCTCAGAGCACAATGACAACTGAAAGCTGGGAACTTTTAGAATACAAAGCTTCCAAGCACTCTGCATGTCTACAGGGATCATAGCAACAACCATCCTGAAGATTTGTTAAATTACCAAGAATTCACTTTTATTAAAATGATGGGTCCTCAGCTTTTGGAAGCACGAGACTTTACAGCTATGTAAAAGAAAAGCCAAAGCTTTGGAAAAGCTTCATAAACAGAAAGACAAACACTGAACTGTACTATTTTCTCTTCCAAATTTCATCTGTCTCTAAAGCCCAAACTTCTTCAAACTATTTTCATTACACTGTTAACTTCAGATATTTAATTAATTTGCACCAAAGTCCCCAGTATTTTCATTCCTTAGCATCCTGCTCAGTGTGGCCCCAGAGTAAAGAACACATATTCACTCTCTCAGAAGCTAGAGATCTTACCATATTTAACAAGAAGCATCTCTGACAGTAATTGAGTTTTGTATCAAGGTAAATAAATGGTAAGATCATAAGAACATACTCTAGTGGCCACATGCATCCTGCAAACACTAACATCAGAGAGCGAATTTAACATACAGTCTCAGTGGATATGAATTTTCTGTAAACAAACAATCTGAAGAAAGCCTTACTTTTGTCATCTGTTATTCCCATCAAAGAAAAATGAATATTCTGTTTCATACTTTTCCTACCAGGTGGCTTCATTATTTACCACTAGTCTTTTTTCCCTCATCATGTGTGCAATACTGTAATATCCTCAATGACAATGGATTGCCTTTCTTTTCTCAGTAGTAGCATTCAATGCAAATTATCCAAATTATTCAATATGCTAGAATGGTGGTACTTTACAAGGGTACATTGGAAGACTCATTCCTCATATTGCTTGAAACAACAGCTCACTTCTACCAAGATACAAAGCGCACCCCTCACAGTATTTATTCCCACAAGTACAGGGCACAGAGTGGAGCAGCAGACAAGGATGGGAACAGTCACACTGAGATACCAGAGGCTCCAGTCTTCCCAGTCACTGAGCACATGAGGAACCTTGGGCAAGTCACTTACTCTCTCTGTACACTGGCTATCCCTCTGTAATACGGAGATAACAGTGCTTCCTCCCTTCAAAGTGCTGGAGGCATAAAAATTCTTAGACTGAGAGGTGTAAAATCTCTTGATGATGAGGTAAGTGCCTTGAGCAAATAGTGGCTGGATAATTCAGACTGAAGTTTGAGCACTGTGTTTAAAGAGTTAAGTTCAGAGCAGAGAAGGCAAAGGCAGGCATGAAGGGCTCCCTTCTACACACCTAGAAATCAGTGGCTTCAGCAGATACAGGACCAGCCTCTAAATGCTGAAGCTGTGCTAAGGTGTCTGCTAAAGAGAAAGAAATACTTATTCTGACCTGGAAAAACAAGAAAGGCAAATGCCATGGCTTTGAAATAAAAGAGCAAAAAGAAAGAACAGGCTCAGGAGGGTTTATAAATCTTCTTAGGCAGCCTCTCAATATTCCCTTTCCTATAAGTTTCGAGCAGAGCTTTAGCAAATTTCAAGGAGGATGGTCAGACACTATGATGATAGCCATTTCTGGCTTCATCCCGATTAGAATGGCAGCCAAGTTTGATGGGGTTAACTCATCAGGTCCAAACAAACCTCAGTATAAATATGACCTTATTGTAGTACTTCTACTTAGGAACAGCCTTAGTTTGCTTTAAGCTTATTCAGTTATAGCTTTGCTGGATACCCGAGGAAACAAAGTAAAAACAGATTTATAGGGACACCAAGAAAGGAGCTAGGTTTGGGTCAGGGTGCAAGATTCAGATGACCTTCCTGGTCAAGATGAAGCCTCTAAAAACTTTTTTAAAAGTCATCATTGCTATCAAATATTCTAGTGCAAGACAAGGAAATGAAACATTTTGGAAGGATTGAACCAGCAGGGCAAAACCTAGTACTGGAGACAGCCCTTTTGTACAGCTCTGGGATATAAAAGGGTCAAAAGTGCTCCTTCATGAAAAAGGACAATTGTGAAGGCAAAGAACAAGCTGGAATTGTTCGAGCTGCTCCACCCTGTTGTAGGGGGCTGACACAATCTCCAGGCAGCTGTCAGGAATGAAACAGGGCAAAGACAGATCACAGCTACGTATGCCACCTTCCTTCCTCAGACCTTTAACACTGCATTCCTAACCCCAAGCCTCCTCCGCAGCACCACTGCTAACTTGCAGCAAACCACCCCATGCTTATAAGATTCCAACAGCTTCCCAGCTGGGGAGTGCTCTTTCCCTCCAACTACACAGCATAGTTTGCAGTAGCTGCATTATCATTTGCTTACCATAGTCACAAAGCCCGCTCAGCCTTTTCACAGCCATATTACAAAGATGGGAGATGCTCTTGTATGACCAGACGTGACAATGCCCCAGGCTGTATTTCCCCCTTCAGATACCCACCACAGAACCACTGCAAACCGATGGCCAGCCCTTGTAGCCTCCAGGTATTCACAGCACAGCATGCATTTCTTTTTATTAACATTTAAGAGGTGCATGACAGAGAAGCGGGGAGAGTAATCAAATCATTTGAAATGCTAGAGTCCTGTCAAGTTGTCCATGCTGTGCTGTACCCTACTACACTAGTTATAACTGCAAGTTGCTACCATCTGCAGTTGATTAAGCAAAAAAGGAGGTGAGACTTCCACTTCTCTGCTCAGCTGTATTCGTTTTGTTGACTCACATGCCCTCTCACCCCTTCTCCACTGGCTTGCTGCATGGCATTTGACACTGAGGTCCTTCCCCACCACTGATGCAGGAACCATCTCCCTCAGAATCAGCATGCACAACAGACCCTACTCCTGATCATCAGTGAGGACAGAGCAGGACTGCTTGTCCACTTCCACCCTGACCTACCTGCTTGCATCTGCTCAGGGTGGTGTAGTCTCTCATGATATGCTTCCTGGAGCTCAATAAAAAGAAGACACTTGCAACACGCAGAAGGAAGTCAAGTGTGAAAGACCGTCCCTGTCTGCTCCCCTCGTTTTTAAGATCCTAACTCCTTACAATCCCAATAGGAATTTGGAGTCTCTAAACTCCAGTTTACCCCAAGTGAAAAATAAGAATCAGGAATCCCTAGCTCTTTTTGTAAATGTTGCAGTATCTCTAAGAAGCTGACAAACACCTCTGTTCAGCTGGCCTGACACTTATCTTTGAGGTTATATTGCCATTGTTACTGGTGATAAGGGCCTTCCATATAATACCAGCAGAAAAGCCACTGGTGAACCATCTCTGCATTTTGGACTGTGATAGGAGTGTACCAGATGTACATTTTAGAAAGCAGAGCATGTATCAGCCTCCTCATAGAGCCCTGTCAGAACATTTGATTAACAGTGACGTGCTGGAAATCCTAAGCAAAAACCACAGCCCCTCACAACTGTTCTACCAGATCAAAGCCATGTGGCCACAGATACTCAGCACCAAATGTAGTTTCTGAAGCTCTTTTGCCACCCTGAGTGTTTCAAACCAAAAACGATTTCAGGCTAACAGGAAGTTTGTGAGTCACGTTCTCATAGCCCCTGAAGTTTAGGAGACAAAAGATTCACCTTAGACTGCAATGATTTGAAAAACCCTAAATCTACAATAAATACCATTTTTAAATTACTTGGGATAGAAGGAAGAACAGGCTTTCCATTCCTGCTCCATGACCCACAGATTAATGGACTAATACAATAAAACAATAGGTTTCAATAGGGGTCTCCATACAATTAAAATCATAAAACTAATGATGATCTGTTTCAGATGAAGCCAGTGATGAAAATAAAGCATTAAATATTTTTCTAGATTTATTTAAGCACATTTAAGATGTCAGCCATGTAAAAGTGTGATTTTACATGTATGCACTTGCATGCACGCAGACAAATCTATGTAAAGAGATCCATTTAAAGTCACTAAAATCTTGTGCTACCAGATTTCACTTAGTCATACCAAGGAATTATACTAATTTCTACACCAAGAGGATTACTTTTGAAGTAGCTTAATATAGGTATCTAACAGAAGAAAATACTTGCTGAAACAGACTGTGGTATGCTACAGAGGGAAAAAAAAGCCACAGATGTGCTTTGGAGTAGAGAAAGCAATAAAACCAGCCAACAACTATCTTCCCCCCCCTTCAGAGCTCCTTGAGAGAAAAACAAGTTAAACTTATAGTCTGTGCTTCAGTTCACTTTTTGGAAAAAAAACATGAAAGACGGGTCAGAGATCCTCAGGGTCACAGGGCAAAACTTCCAAGTCATTGTCAACCCTCCACCAAGCCACAAGCTAGCGCAAACCTAAGACTTGATAATTCCAATTCACTCCCCCTAAAGGCATGCAGGAGCACATCAGTAGTAAGCCCACTGTCCAAGGACCTGGGTGGGTGGGTGCTCTAAAAGCACCGATGCTCCACAGGGTCAGGTCAGGAATGGACAGGCAAGGAATTGTGCAATTATCTCCCAGTGGGGAAGAGAGTTCAGCATGAGATACAGGAATAAAATTAACTCCAGCCATAGAAGAGTAAGAGGAGGAAAAAGACTGAGTAAGTAGATGACACACTACTGAGAAAGGTTTTTTTCTCCCATCTCAGCAGACTTCAGGAAGGCCAGCAACACAACTGTGTGCAATTGGTCATTTCCAACTAGGCTTCCTACCTTGTTTTGGAAATAAGCTTTAATTAAAGTGTGGGAAGTCAATGGTGTTACATCCCATGGATCCTCATGATCCTCTCATGAGTCTTATTTTACCTCTAAAATGAAATTATGTGAAGAATTTTCCCTATGGCAAGACATTCCAGTCTGTCTTGCCACTGTGCTTTGAAAACATTTCTCCAGTATCTAACACAGCAAAACTCATCTGCTGTTAAGTGAAACTGTGTGATCTGAAAGGACAGATTTGAAAAGAGGGAAGGAGACCAGGTTTCAGCCGGAATTTATATTTAGGAAGACACCTGCTGTTGAGGTGAAACAAACCAAGAAGTAAAGCATTTCAAAGGTCTTCATTACTCTACCCATTCATTGTCATATCCTTTCCTGTCAAGAATCTACCCATATGCAAGAAAAGCAGGTGACCCACAAACATGATGACCCCTTCACCTTTTCCACTGCATTGGACCAGCATCAAGGGGGCCACAAACCAGTTCAGGATTAGAAAAGTTCCATAGGCTTATTTCCTGCAGTTCACATTATAACTGACCCTCAATAATTGACATTAATGATTCATATGACAGTAAGACTGAGGGATCAGCTGGAGAGTCATGGGGCCTGACACCCGTTGTAAAGGAAAAAAAGAGCTTGCCATCTAAGTAACAGCAGGAGAAAAGGATTTACCTTCACGCTGCAGATGGAGAAGTACACCACAGCCAGAATGAAGTGACTTGTTGAAGAGGAACTAAACCAGGAACTGAACACAGATTTCTCACATCTTAGTCCATCCCCTGAACCATAGCTGATTGTTTCCCACACAGCCTTGGAAGATTTTCACTACTACGGTCCTCTGAGGTTGCTGCACTTTGGCCCCATCCCACATGGCCCTGTGTGCTTTTCACTTCCTTTCATCTGAGATGGCTGTAACAAATGCTCTTCCCGTGGCCTCTCTGAAGCACTCTGTGGATAGGCATCTGTTATCCTGTCAAAGAAATAGGGCCCTGAAGTCCAGCTACTTTCTGCTCCCCACACCAATGCTGACACCCCTGATGTCCCATTAGTGAAGAAATGCTCTTTCCCAACCTCACGGATGCTCTGGCTGAACAGCTGTCCTCCCAAGGAATGTGCAGTCGAAGCAAGTCAGACACTCTCATTTGTAATGGCTGCAAAAGCCACGTGCCTCTTCACTTTATCTAGAGACTTGGGCAAAACAATTCACACTCATACATATTCCTGTGCCTCTACCACTTTTCAGGCATACGTCAAAGTCATCTTAGTAGTTCAAGAACCTTCTTCCTTTATATATGTTGTTTTCTCTGGCTCAGTCTCTCTCCGTCTCCCTCTGTCCAGCCTGTTCCCTTGTTGCTTAGCCAGTGTTACAGTTAACACCAAACCTGTTACCAAAGTGTATCCCTCCATTCCTCCTTCCTGCCCACAACCTCTTCATCTCTGCAAGTGCCTCTGAGACCCCTTCCACTTCTCCCATAACCTCTGAAGCCTAAAAAGCACCATTAGCACTCAGTGTCTTTGCTCTGCCTCTGGGGAAGTTCCATGGCTCCAAACACCTTCTCCGCCAGCAGACTCAGCTGGATTGATTTCCCTTGCCTTCAACTCTCCCACTGTCCACAAGGGATCCCACTTGAATGAAATCCAGAACCCCTGCTTAGGGAGCTGTATTAGCCATATGCTGTTAGGCCTATGCGTTTTGCTCAAAGTGCGACATTCAGCCACACACCGAGACTTCAGAGTCACAGTCAGAATTAATAAGGGACATAGGGACACCTTCTCCCTTCTCACCTTTGCTCATCACACCTATATTATGTGTGTTTATGCAGCTATTTTCTTGATGCCAACTGAGATATACACAGTCTAATAACACTGCAGTATATTATTTTTCACTATTTGTTTTCAGGCTGGAAAAATGCCATAAAAACTGTGACAAAAATTGAGAACAGATCCTTTCAGCTGGTGTAAATCTAGATACCTCCATTGATTTTGGTGGATTTATGACAATTTCAACAAAATGAAGATTCAACGCTTAAAATATCAAGTCATATATTTTGCACATCTTCCATACTCCTAATAAATTATTTAACATTATTTTCATTTCACTAAAACTTGAGCAACAAGGTATTTTTATATGGAAAGAAATTAATGGAGGTCTTACTGATCTTGGACAAGGTTTTTTTGCATTTGACACTGGTGCAATACTTGAAAATTAGAGTGGAAAAATAGTATGGTCCCATTCAAGTATCTGCCTCACCAAACTCAGCTTTACCCCAAAAATGGGTAGATGAGGCCACATGCTAAGGATTTCACGCTATCTTTATTAAATTACTATGTGCTGATTCCCTGCCTTGCTTTTTAAATGTAAGGTGGCAAAGATCACTGTAATCTACATTTAATGAAACATCATATCTCCTGTGTATTCTCATTGATCATATCTTTTCTTATCATTTTTAAGAGAATATTGTGCTTTTGAAATGACAGAAGCTCCTTTCCTTGAAGAAACTCTTGCTGTCTGCCAGTGATCTTCTTGTTATATGCTTTGAGAGTCTGCTCCATTTGTAATTAGAGTCAAACTATCAGGGACTTCTTGAACCACAAAATAGCTGTCCAGCAGCAAAATTTAGTCAACACAATGCACCTTGCACTGCTTTCTTTGTAAGTGTCAGACTGATGGGATCGGTGTTTCACTGGTGATTCACTCTGAGAACAGTAAGGAAAAAATTAATAAAATGAATTATTTCTTTTTAAAAAGATGTGGGGGAGCAGGGGGGTTACTGAAAGAATAAGCTTTGTGAGAACCTGACAAAAATTGGCTGGAATTGCAGTCAAGCTGAACCACCCCAGGTAGCACTCCCAAGTAATGCAAGTATATTTATTGCAAGCAGGTATTCCAAATTGGATCACAGGATCTCAATTCAAGCCAGGCTTTTGCCCAAGTCCTCTTCTGAACAGGGGCAGCACTAGGATGTCCTGAAGCCTTGTTCTTTAGTAGGAACATTCTCCTGAATCAGGAGAATCCCAAATTCTGAATCTTCTGATTTAGAATCCTGATTCTGAATTCAGAATCTCCTGAATTAGAACTGTTGACATAACTCTTTTGTATACCACCACTGCTCCTTTCGCAAATACAATAATTGTATTTGATTGCTTGTTTCAGAAATATATTGATATTTCTTCAAGGTTTTGGAAACAGGACAGATGCTGCAAATTCCCTAATGTACTTTGCATGTCAGAATCTAACTAACCCCAGTGAAACTGCTGAATTGGGATCGAGTGCTTTGACAAGTGTTATTTAATGCTCTGGTCTGAGGACATGATGTTTGCAACGTTATCCTGAGAGAGGGGCAGGTTCTAAGAGCACTGATAAACTGCACTTCGTTAGGGCAACCCCACAGTATCCAGTGGATATTGCCATTTTGCATCTGTTGAGTGAAACTGGTTTGGTGGTATCATTCATTTCACTACCTAAGGAATCAGACTGTCTCAGCTCAGAAAAGTACCAGACATCACCTACAGTCTTTTCTGAACTTCCTCAAATCTTTCCTCCTTTTTGAGTTTTCACTGGTCTCCCCTGTACAGGTCTGACTCACTCTTTCCTTCTTCCTTTCTTTACACTGATCAGCCTCCAGGAGTGAGCTATGCCTTAGTCATGGCTGTGGAGACAGAAAGGCCCCAGATTTCTGGTTCCACCCTACCTATGTTTGACAGCAGACTGAAAACACAAAGGTTTCTGTTAAAGTCAACATTACTGCAAACATCTACATGTCATTATGTTTATATAAATGATGATCTTAGACAGCTGGCTGGGTGCATCTTTTAGTACCCAACTCAGCACTATCATCTGGCCAAAGAAATAATGGTCCTGATTTGTTTTTCAGGGTACAAGAGAGGGAGAGCCTTCATTCAGCCAGTGCTGCTCGCTCCAGCCTTCATTCTGCCCCAAGAGCTGTGAGACTAACTTAAAATCATCACTGTATTTGTTTTGAGTTTTTTATTTGCTTTCCTTTTTTTTTTTTTATGCTTACTAGTAAACAGTCAGTCTCCTACAAGGTTCCTGCACTTCACCCCTAAATCAATGGAAACCAAAATCCTCCCCCTTTTTTTTTGAGTAAAGGGGGTATTCAAAACAAAACAACATCATACTTGACTCCAGGAGCTAGGGCTTTATGGAAAATATCAAACAGCAGATTTTGCAGTCCCTTTTCATCGTTAGCCAAATACAGCCAGCCTAAAAAGTGACCTTAGCAGTCATATCAAAACAACAGGAGGTCCTCCTTTCTACACATAAACAAAGAGGGACTAGGGACCATTGAAATAAAATCCCTCATCTCAGTAAAGAGTCATTGACCCTGTTCATTGCTTTTGGGAGGAGGGAAATACAGCAAGAACAAAGTGTCCAGTTATGTTGATTCTGGTATTTGGCAAGCACTCGGGATCAGGTGGTCAAGACGAGGCACAGATTAGAGTAGCTAAACATTAATTTTTCACTCTATGCCATTGTTTCAGGCTTTGAGGAACAGCAAGTAACAAGACAAAAGGTTTTGAGTATAAAACCGAAAAAGTACTCTAGGATTCTGAAGTTTCAGTCCAGGTGGAAGTAAAATTTATGATGCCTACACTATTCTCTTCATAATGTTCCCTAAGGCTCTAAACCAGCAAGTGTCCTGCACCTCCTCAGACCTGTCATTTGGTCCTGAGTTCTCCCAATGAAAGCCTTCCTGACCAATGCTCTAGTCTGTCTTCCTCCAGCCAGGGAGAAAATAGCAGCAACCATCCCCCGAATCCATTTTCTACGCTTTATTTTTGGCTTGTAGGCAGTTTCTTCTGGCAGGCCTGTGTAGGTGTTGCCAGGAGTTTGAGCTTTGGGTCCCTCTAGGCCAATGCCTACAGAGACAGAAAAGAAAAGGATTAGCCCCAGGGCTGGCTGGACAGGAGAGATCTTTCTTTTTCTGTAACAAGCCCCAGGCAAACAATCTGTGCTTCTGGATCTAGCAATGGAGTCTTCCCTTACAGCACACTATGGTGCTCCCATCTTACGGCCCCATATGATGGGACCAAATGCAACAGCAACCTTTTGCTTCTCTTCTCCTAGGAGTACTAAATACTACAAAGACCTTTTCCTCTGTACTGTACTTATACCTGACCTTTCAAAAAGGATCCAGTGCATACGTTTGACAAGCAAAGTTATTAATTATAATGCAAAGCCTGCACAGAGATTCTCAATCTGAAATAATTTCAAAATTGTAAGTACACACAAAGCTTGCAACATTTAAACATTCGCACCCATATCTTCACCCAGAAGGCTCTTGAAGCATTTTCCCAACATAGGGGTTTTTTTTTCCTTTTCTTGGTAACTACATCTTGTCAGAGATATGAAATGAAATATTGGTGTCTTCCATTTGTGAGTTGATTATAGCTAATGGACTCCTCATAATCGTAGGATTTTTTTCTTCTTTTTTTTTAGTTCATATTATCCAATCATGGAATGTAGCAGCACAAAATACAGTCTTTATTCTTTATTTCATTCAATATAGTAAGTATTCTGAGTAGCCCTTACCAACAATCTGATTTCTCACAAAGGAATATTTGCAGGTGATAGATAGATATTCTGTGAAATATTTTACTTGTCATCAGTTTTGTGTTCTTATATCTCAGACTGAGACATCCTCTGACAGATAAGTTCAGTCATCAGAGGGAAGACTAGCAATGCCTTTCTCAAAGGCAAGACCACACTGCTCCCGTGTGGTTTCTGTGGAAAACAGAGAATGGGCCGAAACAACACTGTTCGACAGAGAAACTCTTGGTTCCGCGCTTGTATAAATCAGGAACTTCATGTGTTTCTTAGATGGCACTATGCATTCTCTTGACACTTGACAAAATAAAAATGACAGCAGCAAATTTCAAGCAGAGACTTTTTTTAATCCACTGTAATATCAGTGCCAGTACAAAATTCCCTCGACTGGTAAGGCATTCAACCGCTCAATGCTTGACAATTAGTACATGGCTAGCCATTTCACACCAGAAGTAAAGAAAGAATCCTGCACCTGCTGAGATCATCTCCTCAGACACTAAAATCAGAAGGCTGGTCTGCTTCACACACAGGATAGAGATCCACATTACACCTGCTGCAGTGAGGCAGCACCAGTTTCCACAAGAAATGCTACACATCAGTACCCAGAGCTGTAGTCTGTGTCAGGCAGTTTGACATTTTGCTGCTGTTCTTGCACATCACAGACAGTGGGCACGATTCCTGCAAGGATTCAATCCCAAATGCTGCAAACATTTTTAGTAAGAGTGCAAATATTTCCCTCTTGAGAGAAAAGTCTGAAAAGTCAAAGGCTATTGATGACCAAATACCACTCCAGCAGAAAGCACTTCCAGGATCAGGTCCTTAATTTGCAAAGTATTTAATCCGTAATACACACTTACATCAACTGAGGTGACAGACACAGGTATTATGGAAACAGAACCATTAATTCCAACTACAATAGAAAAATGACTGGAAAAATAATTGAATGCTGGATATACTTGTTCTTTGAGTATTTGTTAAGACCAATAGCATTTTCTGTAAATATATGGCATTTAATTCCTTTGAGTTTTACACAGATAATTTTATATTAATTCAATGGATGCTTTTCCCAGTGATCTAAACTGTTCTCTCATACTCAAACTATATCTGCAAACAGATGGTGAAAATAGCTGTTATTTTTCAGAGTAAGAGTATTTTTTAACATATTCCATCAGAAAGGCCTGCTTGCCTTAAAGTCAAACTCAAAAGCTATTTGCCCTTATCTGGGGGACATGCAGACAGCAGGGAGAAGGGGAGTAAAAGAGATCTAAAAGAGAAATATTTCCATATAGAAACAAGCTTTACAGAAGAGACCTCAAACAAAACCCCAAAAGCTAACTCTACCCAACTCTCCCCCTTCCCCTTTCTATGGAAAACCAGCAGACTGACAGCTCATATAAATAGAGCAGACGAGTTCAGCACGGAGAAGGTGAGAGGGAACAGAAATTCCTACTGGATTGTGGAACCAATAGCTATCTCAGAGCCTGTTACTGTATCATCTCAGATTGCTTGCAGGCCTTGTTTCAATTAAAAAAGGTATTTGTGAATCAGACAGAAACGTGGTATCTTAGAACTGAATCAGAGGATCTGTCAACGTACTGGAGAGTTTACTTTTAACGCGTACCAGGTCTTAACCACACGCACACAGAGGACAGAGCATAATGAACACAGACTTAAAAGTTCAAATGGTTCATAGGCCCTCAAAGGGGATGAATGGCTCTGAAGGAGACGTTATGGTGCATCAAGCAAATCCTCCTTAGTTCACACAATTATTGACCCGAGACATCACAATTATTCCTTCAGAGCCATTAAGGGTCAAATGTGTTAATCCCATTGCCAGCACAGATTATTTGTTATACAGTTTAGTGAGTAGGATAAGGAGGATGTTATATGAGAACCGCACACACTCATCATATGGAGACGACCTCTCTTCTTTGCGTCAAATTTCAGTCTTGATACCCAGGGGCTTACACTAGTGATAAGACACAGTGAGGGCTGGAGCAGGGAGTCAGAGCAGCAGGGAGAGGTATGGAGCCACCAGTAGGCAACGTCTCCTGTTGGGACAACACAGCTGCTCTCCTCCCCTGGTTCAGCTATGCACTAACCCGCACGGAGGTGGAGAAGAGTCATTTTCCTTCTAAGTGCAATATGCTCATCAAGCACATAGGAACAGCTGCACCCCTTCATTCCCCCTGGTACAGGGAATCACTGTCACCAAACTTTCCACCTGAATACAGGGAAGTGTTTCTGTATCCTTCTACATCTGCAAAAGCCAGTGGCAAGCAGAGGCTTAAGCAGAGATAAACCTGCCAGCTGTACCAGCTAGGGGAAGACAACTCCCCTGGCATGCTCTGCAACCCTTATTACAGCACTATCAAGTAGCCAAATCCACAAGAGCTAGCATATAACTGCAAGACATTTCCGTGGGCCTCTCAGACCTCTCGGATGAACACACAAATCTCCTAGCTGCCTACTCCAAACAGCTTTGTGTACATTTTTCCTCAAGACACACACTTGCACCCTCTTTTGTGGGCAGCACCTTAAGGAAGCAGCTTGTCCCAGCTCAAAGAGCAAAACCCACAGTGAAGAAATCAAGCCTTCATCAACCTTTCTCTGGTGAAAAACTGTTGACGTGTAACAGCTGTGACACAGATCAAGAGAAATCAGCATTTCTGAAGTTACTCCTTTCTACCCTATGCTAAAATTGACATAACTAGTCCATTCAAACTTATTTAATCTCAACAGGGGAATTCTTTGCCTTCTCTAAAAAAAAAGGAGAGCAAAGATAGCCAAGGTAAGAATTACTTGGAATGCCTAAAAATAATTTAAAACTATTCTTTAGGTCTCATGATTTCACCAACAATAAATAATCTGCTGAAAAGCTAAGCTGAAACTAAACAACTTTAGGCTACATTGGGCTGGTGATTTTTGACTGAACTTGCCATGATATCCTTCCTGAAAACAATGGCACAAAATGAACTATGAAGCAGGTCATCTCCTCGGTGGAGGTAAATGGGAACTGCGCCTAACCCCACAATCCACCAGCTGTGGAATGACTGCCATTGGATACAATATGCAAAATATTTGAGTCAGTAAAAGAAATGAACCTTTAACACCGTAACAATTTGCCTAAAATCACTCCAAAACACCACATAACTCACCCTATCATGACTGCAGTCTCCTGCGTCATTCCTGTGGCACACAGATACACTTTTAATCATGGAAAAAGCAAAGAGGATGTACATAAAAATCGGGCACAACACAAGGATGCATATAAACCATTTACTGCATCTCTCACTACAGAAGACTACCCTGCAGTTCCTGCTTTGCTCTGCTACTTGTAAGCTATATAATTGCTTGTCCCATGGCAATGCTATTTCTGTTGCCTCCACTCACACTGTACATTACTCTCTGTCCTGTAAGATATACACATATATGCTAATATATTATTAATATGGTAACCCAGGGCCTCATTTTCTTGCAATTTTTTAATACTGAATGGGTAACAGCTGCACTGCAGCTTCTGTTAAACTGTTTTTCAGTAGCAGAAAACTTTCAGGGGAGCTGGAGAAGAAAAAAAGTATCTTCATTTGGGGCTTTAATTGGCCTCCAAAATGTCATCAAAATATTGCTTAAAAGATGCATTTTTGCAAAGTGTGGGAAAACTCTTCAGTGATGTTTGGGTTATTCACTTGAGGGGAAGAAAGCAGATTTTGGCTATGCGCACACCTCAAATTGCACGCAAGCCAAGCACATATAACTTCCTTTATAGATATCTGAACGTTACAGAGATTGGGAGGGAGATGAGAGGCAAATGAAGAGAGAAATACAGGAAGACAATAATTTTAGCACACACCACACAAAATTTTACATTTGCTCTTCCCTTAGAGATATGCAAAACTACAGCAAGTGAGCACTGCAAGCTTGTAAGCAGGATTTCTGACCTGCAAAGTCAAATTTTATAGTGGCACCAAAGCATTTCACAGCTCCTAAATAGTGTAAGTGGAGAAACTGGATTCTCTGCTTTCAGTTCTTTTTGTAAAGGCAATGAAGTCCAGATTCAGCAAAGTACTTGAACAGGTTCTTAAATGTTAAGCAAGAGTGTTATCTCAACTAACATGTATGCAAGAAGTCAGAAGATTCAAGCTAGGCACGCCTTAAAAATATTTGTTGAATTGGTATCACTCATCTGACTGAAAGCAGATGTGAAAAATGAGTAAATACTAATATGGGGGCTATCATCCATTTTCCCTCTTTCCTAAAACCCACAAATCCACAACTGTACTCGACCATGTTGGGCAAACAAAGATTTTCCACTTGCTTATTTTTATGAACAAGAAATTCAAAGTAATCTTTTTCTTATAACTGCTCTCCTGTGATGGGAGGAAAACTCTTGTTATGCTTTTATCTTGAATTCAGTAAGTCCTGTGAGAGGTGATTGTTTACACTTGGCCAAATGTTTTCACATTTGTGCCAATTTTAAAACCACAGATTTGTTCTTTGCAGTGATTATCGATGCTGAGATGATGACCACGTTCTGTGTTTTCTCATCTACTTACAAGTATAGCTGTTTTCTACCAAAAAATTTCCTTTTAAACCTGCAAGTAAGACAACATCTTTCACATACAACCCAAACTGAACATAAACAAAGGTACTTGCTAAAGGCCTTACTTTGTGGCTACCATTATTCACAATAAATGTTTTCAGTTTACCCTAGATGTCAAAAATAAAAATTAAAAAATCACATCTGTATTTTCACAAGCTAGTCAGAATCTCATGTCACTATTCATAATTTATTGTGAATATCAGTCCCAGGTATATGCTGTTGGAAATGCTCAATAAAGATCAAGACTATGGACATGATTTGCTGCCATTTACACCAGTACAAAAGAGGCATATTTTATAAAACCAGAAGACGACAAAGATTTGGCCCAGAACTTCAGATGCATTTTTAGTTGGAGGAATTACAATAGGGACAGGACTAGCCGAAAGGGCTTCTGTATGCCTTCCATTCCATATTTCCTCTCGGGTAACCTTGAACCGTGGCCCCATTTTTCCCTTCTCTCCACTTTCTAACTATTTCAGGTTCTGGAACACGGGCTGATTCACACTGATGCCCAGATCTCATCTTAGCATCACTGTTAATACCAACTACAACAGCTGAAGTACCCTAGCAGTTATAAAGGCGCCAGGGCAGCAGGTACTTCAGAAAATGTAGAACTTAAAGCATATCAGTAGCCCCCTTTACTTCAAGGGGAAGAGGTCTGATGGAACAGGGCTATGAGGGCCATAGGTCTTTTCAGGATACAGGTAAAACTCTGACACATATATATAAAAATTACTTTACTACTGTAAAGGATCCCTGATATCTTTCAGTCACTTTTCATTACTAGAAAGAGTTTCTCACTGCTCTCATCTACATAACTGTTTCCTTGTCATGAACCTTTATTATGATATAGCTAGTTTAATGCTGTTGGTCACTGAAATTAACTATTGGGTGTTTATTGATTAGAAAATGCTGGACAGTAAGTTCCTTTTTCAGACACTAACAAATAACCTCATCACCAGCATTATACATCTTCATTCCTGCTCATCTCATTCCTGTTCAGTGTAGGACACACTAAACTGCTGCCACAACAATACAGAAGTTGCAAGACTCCCCTCTTCAGAGCTTCTATAACACAAGAAGTCTCTTTAGTTTTGTAAGATGTTATGGGCAGGCTGGTGAAACTGTCCCCTGAGGGCACTCACTTCTCTGGGGTGAGCATCAAATAACTCGATTTGAGAGCCTTCTCTGCTTTCTTAGCTGATCAGGAATTTGAAACAACGCATGCTGCTCTAATAACCTACTTCATCTTCCTTTTAAGTCTTCAAGGAGTCCCAAAAAAGAACAATTTGCCAAGAAAGCAGAAACTGAACTGTGGCTCTAGAAAGTAATTCCATAGAAAGACTTCTGCTACATGCAAAAAGCCTGCACAGAAAACCACTGTGTACAAAGCATTGTGAGTGGAAGGCCTTAGAATAAATGTTTCTTTATAAAAGGCCCACAAAGAAGAAAATAGACTACTGAAGTAATCACTGCATCAAGACATTTTCTGCATGAAGATCATCAAGCACAACAGCTTCTTCTCACCCCTTTTGCAGACCAGCCCAAGTGGTTTTAATCTCCCTTTTCTCCCTATCACAGCACAAAAAGGTTTCCACTGCAAGTTCTGAGACTTGAGTCTCACTCTGAGCTACACTGAGCCGCACAAAGCAGATGCTGAGCTGACAAGCTCACTGAAATTTCTACCAAATTTCTGTGAAACATGCCCATAAATAAAGTCTGTCAACACTTGCTGTTCTACACTGATTGCCAACATCTCACTATTCTCAAAATAAATACCTCCTACAGCTACTTTTAGTTGCCTGGAGTACTACATCTTTAAATATTAGTTAAAAAATACAGTTTCCAATGTGGATGAATGAACTTTGCTCACTGTTAAAGAGCTGAAGTCCATCAGACAGATCTGAAAGATCAAATCAAAGTCAGCTGCTATCTGTACATAGAACTGCTGGGCTTCAATGGACTTCAAATGCCCACCCATTCTGCCTCAAGTGATTTATGACAGCTGCTTCATCATCCAGTTTTGCACACAGTAGTCAGGAGTGCACTTCCAGCTTTTCTTAAATCCTGGGCAGAGGATATCTCTTCCATTATTTCATTATATCTTTTTTCTAAATGTCTGAAAATCAGAAGCATTCAAAAACTAATTCAAGTAATCATGCATAAAAGGAGGAACACATTCAGTTGTAAAAATCACTGCTTGAGCAAAAATCAAGCATCTAGAACAGAATATTTATATCCCATTTCAGAGCATTCTTTCTTTACAGTTTTGGGGTTTTTTTAAAAGAAAATAAGCAAGAGTTTTAATGAACAGCAGTGTTCACTGTTAGTTATAAACCAGCTAGCAGGTTGTAAAATACTAGAGGAAAGAAAACATACACCCCCAAACATCAGTTCATGTCTCAAACCAGATGTCAAGCATTCTGGCACTAAGTTACTGACAGATACACCAATACTGAGTTATCACTACAAGGAGTAATATTTCACTAGAGGTGAGTAACTCTGCAGTGCAAGACTACTTTTACCCAACTATCACACATTTAATGGTACTTCTGTTACTTATCACCTGAAGAACTTACCCCAAGGTTTTTAATGAAGTGCATTAAGCACCCAAAATGAGATTAACACAACATTTAGCAAAGAAAAAAAGAAAAGGGTAAAGATCTCTTCGAAGAGGATTAATACACATGGGTCCAGCCGGCAGACTCCATCCCAAAGACCCAGCCAAATATTGGGCCACCAAGTTGTAAGAAAATGCTGCTGTTTGATCATATCCTTCTTCCCTCAGCAAACAAACACCAAAATAATCCAGAGTTTACATTTTCTGTCTGTGGGCTCATCACAAATAGTAAAGTTCATCTCCTTCCTGTTACCAAAGTTGTAAAGAGCTAAACACTTGCAAAATCACTTATGACAGTAGGTCTGTATGGAAAGAGATAATTTCTGCCAGCCAACTCATTAAAAGTATTAAGAACTTTAAACTGGGCTCAGGCCATGCCTCTGTTGGCTAGACTTTGACTATCAGATAGCCTGAGCAGCCACATTACTATTTCAGATAGACTGTCATCAGTAGAAGGAGAAATACATTTTACAGTATAATCCCACTTTCTAACTCAACCACAAAAAGGCTAAAGTTAAACACAATTCCAGTTCAGCTGCCAATAGATAAATAGGTCCTTTCAGGTTAATAAGTCTCACTCGATTGCTCCAATATTAGTTATAAAGCCAAACTGAGCACTTGCACAAGCAAACAAAACTGTGCTATGGATCACACCATTACCAGGTCTTAACCAGAAGCTCAGAGGCCAAAATCCCATACCTAGCAAGAGAGAGGCATGTAACCGCTTCAGATTCAAACTCTTATCCTCCCATTTGATAAAGCATAGCACATCATTACAGCCATCTTTTCAATGAAAAGGAACATTTATTTTAGACATGCAAAAACAGGCAACTTAATTATGACCCTTCTGATGAGACAGTTCGTAGGTTTTCTATCAACATGTTCCCAGGCCCATTCCCAGGGGAATTCAGTGGTAACATGAAGAGCGTGACCATTTATTTGGCTTAAGGAACACATTAATTTATCGGGCTTATAGAATTTAAACATCTGACGAATGACAGTGCGGTTGATTTTATTCATCAGCTAATTGCTTTGCCACCTGGAGCTGCAGCTTTATATATTCAGCTTATAAAAGATCTGAAAAGGATCTCAATTATTCTTTAATTTGTTCCTTGAATATAAAGTAGGAAAATCTGGCTTAATCAAACATTGTCTCAATTCTATTGGGATATGTCTAGTTACCTTATAACAAGGTAAGCTTTCATTTAATCATATGATATGATAATTCCCCACTTTCAAGCCAAGTATCCTCTTAGTTACAATCGATTTTCCACTGAAAAAATAAACATTGTCTCTTTACTGAAATCCCTGTAGAGGAAAATAGTCCTTTTAATGCAACTTGCTGTTAGTACAACTACCCTAGGAATTTTTGTGTTGGAATTCATTAAGCCCCCTCATTTAGCACTGATGGGTAAATTGTGATATCCCGAGTTTTTAGACATGACTCTTCATACACAGGGCAATTTTTGGAATAGTTGAAAAAGTCTGATAATGAGCATTTGGGCAGAATGGTGGGATCAGCAAAATCTGGGCATTATCTTTTATTTTACCACATAATACAATTTTATTTTATATGGCATACTCTGTGAAAATTGACTGCCCAATAGTCTTTGTACTTATTTTGACAGCAAATAATAAAGGGGAGACAAGATATATCAAGCACAGAGTAGCTTTTCTCCAAAGATTCTGTGTTTAAAAATTCTCTGTTTCCATAGGAAGATAGTACTAAAAAATATATAACTGGGTCAGAGAGTCCTGCATAGTCACATAACAGATATTTGCCCACAGCTGCACACCCCAACAAAGCATTCCCCAACACTAGAGCACTTTCACCCTTTACCAGAGAAAGCCTAGATCTACAGTGAGCCATAGAAAGAGTGCAGGAGGGATCAAGAGTAGCCTACATCCCCAGATGAGTGCAGTAGTATGAAATTTGCTACCTGGAAATAGCAGGTTAAATTATGAAGTTTAAGATACCACTACTTTGAATGTTAGGCAAACATAAGGATGTGTTTGCATAGGAATAACTGAGAGGAAAAAGAAAAAGAAAGAGAGCGAAAAAGGGAGAAAAAGAGTGAAAAAAACCCAAATATGCAGAGAAATCCCAATGAATTTGAACTGATGGAAAATCCTTTCTTTAACCCAAACCTGCTGCCTGGTACAGTCATGAGTGCTGACCTAGACATAATACTGAGGAGTCCAAAGGCTAGCCTGGCTGAAAGAAACACCCTGCTGATGAAAATGGCATGACAGGCACTGGAGAAATAATTAAATAAGGAGGTGACGTGAGGAGAAGCAATGAAACAAGTTAAAAGCAAAACAATTTGTACTAAGTCCTGAAACACTGTGGAGCCAGAGGCAGGAAGGGATAAACTGAACCTGCTAGTGCTTCTACAGACAGAACAACTCATTTTGTCACCAGAGCACCGAGGTCCTGTAACGCCGGGCCACAGAAAAGGCAGTGGCAATAGCAGTATAGAAGGAGGAGAGTTTGAATGAGAGAGCGAAGCAGCTGACACAGCCCCATCTGGACCACCGTGGAGTGGTTTGGCAAGATAAACCTACTTATTCAAGGAACATGCTTATATGAGCTCTCAGATGAGGAAGACAAGGAAAAAAACCCACAACACCTAATATAAGAAGCAAGTGAAGATCAATCTAATGATATCTGTTTTGCATCTCTGGCTTTAGTAACACATGGTCCAGCTCCAATTGCCTTTCTTTATTTGCATAGGAAGTTCCTCATTTTGCATATCTGGAATTTCATAGCACTCTAATGTGCACTAATGGCATTAACAATAGTGATATGTGGTATTAACATTATACTTTATATTAATTGTTTTTAATAAATTCTTTTAAAAATTGTATTTAGATTTGAACAATTTGAGCAACTGAGTTGCATTAAGGGAGAGCAGACACTGGTGAGGGACTTGGAAGAGATGACTAACTCCCCCTGGGATTAATTTCTCCAGAAATTCAGATTCTCACTTTCTGTGGAAGTCTTTACATGCAGCTGGAGAGCCACAGTATACAGCATGAATACAAACACACAATGGCACTTTGAATTCAAAGGCCATTGACTTGAGTAAATACTCCACAAGAAACTTGGGATTCTTGTCACAGAATGAGACAAGTGTTTCTGTATCCAAATTTTATACTCTAGATTCATGAGGCAGAGTGGAAGCTTTCAGCAAAGGAGCCTGGTATTTGGCAATGCTTCCTCAAGATCTCCCTGGAGTTCTCTTCTGTGGGAATATCAGTTTTGTTCTCCTCTAGCGTCTGATGCACATATGAGGTTGAAGCAACAGCTGACTTCTCAATTAGCTTTGTTCATTGAGTTCAGGCAACAATGCCTATACTTTTACCACCAAAAAAATCTTTTAATCAGTCTCCCTGTGGTCTCAGAGAAAGCTGGATCTTGGATGCATTCAAGCCACTGTGAATTTCCAGTCTGTTTACTTGGAAATGATTCTGTAAAATGGGCATATTTCTAAAAAGAGGAAAAAAATATTTCCAAAGCTAACACCCAGATACATTTTCTGCTTTACAAATATCAAAGACCCAAATATGTTTCCTCAATGCAACCTGTGTTTTATGTGTTATGCAACTCGTAAACCAAGCCAGAATATGGCAAACTCTGAATTCAAACAGGTTGAATAGCCACAAGCAGAATTTAGATCTAGACAGTCTGCAAAGACTACATTTCAGGACAATATTTAAATAATAAAAAAATTCTAGCGTAGGCATACCACCAGCTAAATATTCATTCTTGCTTCCTAATGAACTTGCCTTTTCTGCCAAGTGGAATAATGCAATGCAATCTACAAAGCATCACAGAGCATAGAAAGTGATAAGGTCTGTCCTGACTTTTATACGGTGCTATCGTAAGAACTGAGCATGCTTTAAGTTTTGTAAGAGTGTAAAAGCACTATGTCCAACAGAATGACTTCTGGCAGAAATCAGAAATACCTACCATATACTTACAACCGGAGTCATTATAAAGAACAGAAATGGAGCATCCTCTGCCACAGCTTTTAGATCATCTACTAGTGCTCGCTCTACATTTCAAAAAACTGCCAGAAGCCAATTATGATAGCCGTATCTATGTCATTAGGGTTCATATGTTTGTATATATTTAGTAAATACAGTTATTTGGAACTCAAGTGTGCTCTTTTGGTCTATTCCCATTCTCTAGCTATGAAAATAGCAAGAGACAACAGTAGCCCCATTAGATTTCGGCTAGCATCAGAGAGGCTGTCCTGGCCAACAAGGAGAGTGTACTTCATTCTCCCAAACATGTGGCAGTGATCAAGTGGACCACTCAATTATAGCTGTTCAGTGCTCTCCCAACTTAATCTTTTTTTCAATTAATAATCTTTTGTTTATTTAAAGAAATACCTACCCATGAAAAACATATGTTTAATGGGGATTTGGGACAGCATTTCCCTTATTAAAAAAAAGCTATTATTTTAATCTTTTAGCCTGTGTTCCTCTTTTTTTTTTTCTCCTCCATCTCTTTTGCCTCTAAAAACTGATAGGGAAAGTAAAGGAGTCCCATCGTCCACTGTTTTCAGAAACTGGAAAGCCTTGGAAGAGTTTCATTAAAGAAAAAAAAGAAAAAGAGAAAGGAGGGAGAGGGAGAGAGATTTAAAATAAAAATAACTTGCGGAACAGATCAGATCTTTTTCCCAAGTTTCCAAGCTCCAAGCGTTGCCAGAGCAAGCAGTATTTCCCAGGCTCAAATTAAACACCATTGCCAGTGGTCACCTCCTCTCACATTGATCTCCTCGCCAGCTTGCAGCCAGATCAGCCTTAGACATCCTGACAGCACTGGCAAGAGATATTGTGATCTGAAAGCCCATATAGCTCAGGCATTTCTTTAAAAATGATCATGCCACATAAAAGTAGAAACTTAATAGAGGGATGCAACTGCTGCTTCCCTTGCTTTGGCTGTTCTCTGAGTGAATAAATTGTACTCTTAAAGCACATCACTTAATTTTATTATAGCCCAATAATATTAACAGTCTAATTGTCAGGGTTAATAATAAACTAAAGGCATGAGAAAGACCTCATCAGTTTTCATTTAAGCTCAGCGTTCCTGACTTTTCACCTTCTCATCACACAGAAGACAGGAGAAAAAATAAGGAGGGAGAAAGAAAAAAAAAACTGGGAAAGCAACATCCAAATTTTCTCTGCCAGCCTTCTACCACAGCATGCAGGGACAGCTTTCCTACCAGCACTGGCACGTAACTTTAATTCATTGCAGGGCAGCCTCATTAAAATGGATATGCCCTGAGTGGACACCACAGCTAGAAATTCTCTCAGCGCCCCTCATTCAATGGATGCTGTTATTTCAAGCCCCAACAAACCTGTCTTCCACAAGAATTTAGTACCTCCCCACTTTTACTGAGGAACAGATTTACCCCTGAAAGAAACACAGAAAAAATGTTGTTATAGAAAGAGTTATTTCCCGTATAGGAACATAGTCCACTAAATTCAAAATCTCTTAAAAATGCAAATGTTTATTTTATGTCTTCCTCACTGTGGATCTTTGTCAGAAACCTTGTGTATTGGTTTTATGTGGCAAGGTTTTGGTAGCGGGGGGGGTTACAGGGGTGGCTCCTGTAAGAAGCTGCTGGAAGCTTCCCCTGTGTTCGAGAGAGAGCGAGCCTATACCAGCTAGCTCTAAGACGGACCCACCGCCGGCCAAGGCCGAGCCAATCAGTGATAGTGGTAACGCCTCTGTGATAACATTTTTAAGAAAGAAAAAAAAGTTGGGACGCGGAAAACAGCCACCGGAGAGAGGAGTGAGAACATGTAAGAGAAACAAGCCTGCGGACACCAAGGTCAGTGCAGAAGGAGGGGGAGGAGATGCTCCAGGCGCCAGAGCGAAGATTCCGCTGCAGCCCGTGGTGAAGACCCTGGTGAGGCAGGCTGTCCCCCTGCAGTCCAGGGAGGTCCATGGTGGGGCAGATATCCACCTGCAGCCCGTGGAGGACCCCACGCCGGAGCAGGTGGGTTCCTGAAGGAGGCTGTGACCCCGTGGGAACCCTGCGCTGGAGCAGGCTCCTGGCAGGACCTGCGGATCTGTGGAGAGAGGAGCCCACGGAGCAGGTTTTCTGGCAGGACTTGTGACCCCGTGGGGGACCCACGCTGGAGCAGTCTGTGCCTGAAGGACTGCACACCGTGGAAAGGACCCATGGACCCATGCTGGAGCAGTTCGTGAAGAACTGCAGCCCGTGGGAATGGCCCACGTTGGAGAAAGTTCGTGGAGGACTGTCTCCCGTGGGGGGGACCCCACGTTGGAGCAGGGGAAGAGTGTGATGAGCCCTCCCCCTGAGGAGGTGAAGCGGCAGAAAATAACATGTGATGACCGTAAACCCCATCCCTGTCCCCCTTGTGCCGCTGGGGGGGCTTGGTGGAGAAATCCGGGAGTGAAGTTGTGCCCGGGAAGAAGGGAGGGGTGGAGGGAAGGTGTTCTGAGATTCCGTTTTATTTCTCATTTACCTTACTCTGGCTGATTTGTAATAAAAAGTGAGCTAATTTTCCCTAAGCTGAGTCTGTTTTGCCCGTGATGGTAATTAGTGAATGATCTCTCCTGTCCTTATCTCGACCCGCAAGCTTTTTGTTATATTTTTCTCTCCCCTGTCCAGCTGACCCATCACACCTTGTTACCCCTTTGACAAGGTAAGGCTTGGTGATGACTTGATGACTTTGGAGAGAACATAATCTAAAAATGACCTGCACTGTGGAGAGAAGAAACCCAAGAAAGACTAATTTGAAGAAGACCACCTGAGCAAAAGCAATACATAGCAGAATTTGAAAGGCAATATTATGGCATGCACATAAGCCAAGCCAGTATTTTGTAGCAGACAATATCCCAGCAGAGAGCACAAAGCTGATAATCCTCGCACTACATAGCTCAGATCCAGAATCATTACATTAATTTGTGGGTATGATATTATAAGGATAGTTATTAATTAAAAGGAGGAACAGAGAAGTGGTCAGGGAACTAAGGAGGCTGTCTTCAAGAAAGATGGAAAATGGCATGCCTTCAGCTTGGATAGGCAATGACTGAGAAACTCCTAACAAGCCATTTAACTTTAAAGGCTAGAAATCCCAGAGACAGAAAACTTGTTATTACTGTTACCCAGCAAGAAGAGGTACACAACCACAGACAGCTGAGAGGAACAGTGTTAACAAGTATCAAGCAAACTGGAGCTCGCTGCACTTCTCTGAACTGGTCAGAGAGGGTTGTGTCAATGGAGCACATGGAGGCTAGACTCAGTGTGCTGCAACATAGCATTTAGGATGCGCTCAGGGAGAATTAACAAAAATTGAAAGCCACATCTACACTGAAGTTATAACAACAACACTACAACCTGCACAGGCTACGAATGGATAAAATGGATAAAAATAAATCCATGTCTGATTTATTCTCAACAATAAACCACATTTTTAATATAGCTGAAATGAGGCAAATTCTACCCCAAGTTTAAAATGCAAAAAGAGCTTTTGTTTTTGTCATTGGGCACTTGCAATACAAGCCAAGGAAAGAGTTGTGACCAATTCTTAAACAATAACCATGACGATGGGATACTGCCACATGCTGGAAGTGTCCAAATAGCTTGAATACTCAAAGATCAGAAAAAAATTACTTTAAACACCAGCATTTATAGAAGACTACTAAAACCCTGGGTACCTGGTTTCATCTTTCTTTCAGTCCTCTCAGAGAGGACATCTCAGTGAAGGAATTCCAACTCCTTTCTCCCACAGCCCAAGCTCACTTGGATTTCATCCTGCAAACATGGGTAACAAAACTATCATTTCAGCAGTCCATGCAGGCCTGCTGTTGGCAGATAGACCTCCCTGAGATCTATCTTGCCCTAACTATACTCTGACTGGTACCCACACTACCTTTAACCTTGCTTTGTTTACTAGTACTGTAATGCCCTTCCCAAATACTCAGATTAAAATACTTCCAGGCATGAGATTAGTCAGCTGTCGAGTTCCCTCTCACAGTAAGCAGCAACAGTCATATTGCTTGAAGATTTTAATATAAGACAGGACAAAACACTGGAAAGCTACTGTAGGGAAAAATCTTGCCTCTAGGAAAGGTAAGTATGTTGAACATCCCTTAAATACACTGATGAAAATGGTTGTTGTGAGACCTTAACATTCTTTATTTTCAAGAATGAATTTTATACAGATCTTCTGGTTTCCTCAGTTGTGGATCTACTCTTCAAATTACCTGTTGATAAAGCCAACATGAGAACTATGATTTCTTTTTAATCTATTTACATACACACAGAGCATTACAAGAAATGTCATGTTTCAGCCCTTTCCTTAATTTCTACAGATTTTAACCAAAGCCAGAAGGGCTAATTTTCCTCCAGCACATGGGGGTAAAAAACCTGAAGTGGTCACACTTATGTTAATGGAATTGTACCCATATAAAACTGGTAACGGTAAACCGATCCCTGAATGAGACTTTCAAGCTTAAACGGACTAGCAAAAGGCTTGTGCAAATGATAGTATATGGAATGTATGCAATAGCTGCCTCATCAAACCGGGACACTATGTAGAGATAACATGATACTACAACCATATACTTGACTACAACAATATAGGCAGCACTGTAATTACAATAATGACCTCCCAGAGCTATTGTGTCTTTAATTAAGTCTTTAAAAGTAGGCATTTGCCACTTAATCCTAACTCACTGTAACTACTGCAGCGTATCATCTACATTTTCACAAAGAATTACTGTGTCATATTTCTGTCAGAAAGATGAAAGGGAATATTTTAGTTCAAGTGGCATTTACAGAATGAAATGGTATGAAGCAAGAGGCCCATAGACGTCCCTTTAACAGCACTTCAGACCAAGTAAATGCTTCTGTTCCCTTTCATTCTCCTACTACTCTGCTTCCTCCCAGCGTAAACTAGGAGAAAGCAGGCAGGAAGGGCTACACAGAGCCAATATCACACCTGATTACACAGATGATAAAGCTGTGACAACAGATTTTAACCAGAATACAGTGCACAGCAGCAGTGGCACAAACTAACAGTTTTCAAGTTCCACTTAACTCTTTACCACTCGTCACAAACAAACCAGCAAATTGTTCTTACTGGTGCCCACCAACTCCCACCCCACCATCTTTGGAAGGCAGAGATTTCCTGAGATCCCTTTCCATTCTGAAGTGTTTTGAGCTGATGCAATATTCAGTTGTCCTGGTTTCAGCTGGGATAGAGTTAACTGTCTTCCTAGTAGCTGGTATGGTGCTATGTTTTGAGTTCAGTATGCAAAGAATGTTGATAACACACTGATGTTTTCAGTTGTTGCTCAGTAGTGTTTAGTCTAAAGTCAAGGATTTTTCAGCTTCTCAAGCCCAGCCAGCGAGAAAGCTGGAGGGGCACAAGAAGTTGGCACAGGACAGAGCCAGGGCAGCTGACCCAAACTGGCCAACAGGGTATTCCATGCCACAGGACGTCCCATCTAGTATAGGAACTGGGGGCAGTGGGGGTGGGGAATCACCGCTTGGGGACTAGCGGGGTGTCAGTTGGCAGGTGGTGAGCAATTGCACTGCGCATCATTTGTACATTCCAATCCTTTCATTATTGCTGTTGTCATTTTATTAGTGTTATCATTATTAGTTTCTTCTTTTCTGTTCTATTAAACCGTTCTTATCTCAACCCATGGGTTTTGCTTCTTTTCCCAATTTTCTCCCCCATCCCACTGGCTGGGGGGAGAGTGAGCAAGCAGCTGCGTGGTGCTTAGTTGCTGGCTGGGGTTAAACCACAACATCAGTACAAATTACTACGGTCATGTTATTTTCAACATCATTAACAAACTGGTATTTAGGGGTATTTTTCTAATAATGGCTCTGCAAAAGTGAGGAATTCTTTCCAAAAATATGTGTGTGTATGCAGAAGAGTTTCTGTCTGTTGTCTGAATGGCACCACTGTTACCTCAAACATACAGACTCTGAGTAGCTCTGACAGTTCTACTTTACTTTAACAGACTCACAGGCACCGGAGATGAGAACAATTTTCTGCTTGTTTATTTGAGGTATTCTTATTCTAACTATGGAAACCTGACTCGGCCCAATTTCCACATCTTTTCAGTGTCTTCTTTGATACAAGTACTTTCACTCTGCTTTACTACTCGCCTTCATCAACTCAAATATCACATCCAAACAGTTTGATGAATGAGAAGAATTAAACCAAAAAAATATGGAAGTAGTAGGGGAATTTAAAAGTGATCAGCCTCTTGTGTATTTCTACATCATCACAAAAGACTTTCAACACTTTGTCTTGCCATTGCACACTAGGGAAGAAACACACACAAGATAATCTTAAGTTTTCCCTATAAACAAGGCAGGGTCTTTTAGTCAACAGTCAGCACTGGTTTAACTCAAGCGCTCTTATTGCTGTAGGCTTTCCAAAAGCACTCACATCCCAGTCTCCTACCAGACTTTGATGTCTTCTCTGAGCCTTCTATTATTTCTCCAAGTGAGTATATTCGGTTACTTCCCTGGCTGCCCTGTAAAATACTGAAAATAAAGTATTGCTTGCATTAATATGCTACTTGAATGACACACACAAAAATAGCACCAAAAATCTTCTCCCTTGTCATCAGAAACACTAATGTATCTTCTGCAAAGCTCGATTTTATTATTCTTTTTCTGACCTTTGTTATGGTTGTTCTTCCCTTTTACAAGATTTTTCATAAGTCTGGAAAATATACACTGTTCACTTCACACGATAGATGTCAACAGTTGCCTGAAGCCATTTCCTTTTTCCTTTCCCTCTCTTTCCTACCATTTGTTGGAGTGTTAAGATAGTATTACCTTCCCAAGCTGATCTTGATAGTAATCCCCAGTTTCTAGAGCATGAGAGAAACTGATGCTGAGTGGTTCTTTTGTGCCACTTCAGGTGTAAGTAATACTACTCTATCAGGCACACAGATGCAACCTCTTAGCAAATTCTAATCTCCTGCCCACACACCATGCAAGTCTAGTGAGGTAATCAAGGCTGACACTGACTGGGGAAAAGAATGAACAAAGTTATTTTGCATTATAACACCCAATGCTTTATTCATACTACAAACCAAATTTAGCACACACAAGTGGAAAGATTTATTGATAAATACCTGTTGGTATGGACAAGCTACCTGTGGAAAGAGAGTTAAAGGAAAGGTGTTTGAAATGGTTGACAAGAAGCACTCTCTTCGTAAGCAAGTAATTCAAGCTCTTCTAACACATCAGGAAGGGTCTACAAGATTGGCCTATAACCAGCACTGCCTGGTGGGGTACCACACAAAAAAAGAAGTTTATAAAAAGTGGTTTCCTGCTAGCAGTTATGTAAACAAGGTCTTTTCTCTTGTGACTGAATTAAGGATGGGGAGGGAAATGACAATACTTTTTTTAATTCTTTGGCTTTCAGCTAACCAAAGCAAAACAAAGACCAAAATATAGCTTCCAGCATTTCTGCTCAGTACAAGAGTTTATAGTCCACTGAAACTATTCAATTTGATTTTTTTATTAACTCCTTCTTATGGGCAGCTAATTGTGAAATTAAAACACTTTTTCAAAAGATTCAAAAGCTCAAAGGAAAAATACTCTTACTTTCCATAAACGAACGGTATTACTTCAACATTTCAGAATGCTCTTCCTTGTGTTTCTGCTTTTAAAGAACAATCCACCATCCCTGGGAGGATACAGCAATGTGATAGACACATCTTAAATTACTTCCCTAAGGTGAGAGAAAGGAGTTCAGCCTTAATGAACCAGCCCGCTTGCCAACACTTTTGCATACCATCATTAACCAGACCCTTCTCTCTAGGCTTGATGTGAAAAGGTCACTGGCCTTTTATCTGGAGAAGATAGCCCCTGCAAAGTCCAACCATCTCTTCCTTTCATTTGACACCAGTACAACAGCCTCTGCTCTGCTGTTACAAGACAGGCACCTCTGAATGCCTGATCACATATCTTTCTACTACAACTTGACAGGCTCACAGTGTGAAGGATGTGTTAGAGTTCATTCCATTTGGAAAAGAACATCTTTAACTGCTGAAATCGCATCTCTCTCTAGAAGACGTGCTAAGTAATTGAAAGTTCTTCTTGGCAATTAGAATCACATCCCAAGACTTGCCATTGAATTCAGTGAGACTTAGATCAAGCACACATTTACCAAATGAGACTGTTTGGGTTTGATTTCCTCAAGGAATTTAGGTTGAGTCTGTAACTGCTACAGTAGTCTCAGGTAGCAGCACAACATGACATACAGACTCTCATACTTTCACACAGTAAGCAGAATGGGCTTCCCCACACACATATAATTTCCCCCTTTTTAAAACCTGATTACCTCACACAAAAATATTTTATTAATAAATTTCTTATTTCTACACAAGACAGATTTTTTTAATTCCACTAGCCTGCACTATTGTCCCAGATACTACTCCTGGTCAAGCTCTGAAACAGTTTATTTTAGTCATCCCAGGAGTGTGAAATAGGTATCTTCACAGTGATTTCTGAAATTCTATTCTCTCACAGCGTGTGTATCCCAACAAATAACCTTTTATTCCCTAGGAACAGGAGGCGTCAATGAACTTGTCTTTTTTTTTTTTTTTTTTTTTTTTTTTAAGTCCTTTTTCTCTTATTTTGGGCAGAAATTCCTTTCATGCACTGAAAATTAAGCCAGCTTAATTAATGTCACTTTAGGCATGCAAAATACTGACATGGATTCAGTAGGTCAAACCTTTCTGACCACAAAAGCATCTGTCTCTTAAAGACAAAAGTAAAGCAAAAGCCCAAATTAAGTATATGACTAGTAACAAGAAATGAACAGATACATTCACATTCAAGCTCACAGTCTACAGAAAAGAAGCTTCAATAAAAGGCAGAAAAACCCATGGACAAGCAAGTCTGAAGAGCAGACTGAAGTGGATGGGATAATAGTCTGCCAATGCAAACAAGACTGTTGCAAACAGGAAGGGAGTAATCTGTCCTCCTGCTTGGTGGCAGATAGGTCAAGAAGTTATATGTTTAGCTTGCCACAGAGAAGATTCAGGGGAAGACAGTAAGGATAGAGAACCTGAAGCCTTCTAGTGGTTAGGAAACTGTAGCTTGGGAACAGATTGCTGTAGCCTGAAACAGCAGAGGTTCCACCAGTGGTGGCATTCAAGGACACTGCTTTCTCCAGAGCAGCACCAGCAGAGCTGATCCTGCCTCACAGGAGAACAGTATATATGACGTCTGGATTCTTCCTAACTAAGGTTAAGGTGGGAGCAGGATCCCACCTGCCACAGATTTTTGCTATTGATTTTAAATGCATAAGGATGTCTTTCTTTTTGTAAACTTTCTATTGATGAGTAAATATGGCCTAAGAAGGTGCATTTCTGCTGAAGAGAACACAAAATCTGTGGTTACAATGCCTTGTAAAATCTATGCAGCTCACCAGTAACAGCAGAAAAGGTGGGGAATGGTTCCTCACTCCCATCATTGTATTTTGTACATTGTTATATACAGAACTGCTCTTGTTGAGTCTGAAGTGAGCCAACTGGAAAGCAGACAGAAGCAGGTACTGATATTACACCAGAACATATTGTCACTGCTATTGTCACCGAAGCTGCCAATTATTCCCAAGTCACTGATATATTATTTTTTTTTAATCCCAGAGAATGATCTTCTGCTGGAGGCTTTTTCACACCCATGACTCTGAAGTATCCCTGGTGGCATGTTGGCTAATTAAAAGCAAAATCCATCTCTTGATGAAATAACACTGCCACTGAAAAAAGATTTCTACAGTTAGAAAAAATGCTTAATCAGGCTAGAAGGAGCAGCATCCTAACACTTGCACTAAGCACAGGAAAGAGGTCTACAGCTAGCAATTAACAATGATGAAAAGGCCAGTGATTTAAAGCATATTGCCATGACATTTTTATCAAACTAAATGAGTTTGCTAGGCCCAGTGGCTGCATATGCTTATTGTCATTTAATGTTTGGATAGCAACACATCAGGCATCGGGTATCAGGAGGTGCCGAATTTAATAAGTCATTTTGACACTGGTGTGAAACGAGCAAATCAGCATTCTGAGGAACGTGTTCACACTCCGAGCAGACAGGCAGACATCCTAAGCATGTGAGGTGACACCAATCAACAAAAAAAAAGGGGGGGGAGGCAGGAAAGAGAGGGAGAGAGATGAAAGCCAGGAGAAGAAACAGGCAGAAATACTCCGATGAAAAACTAGTTCTGTCCTGTCTCCTGTTTTGGCTGGTTGGTGTCAACAAGGCAGATTTCTTTTCACTAAGGCTGAGATACACTGCGTATCTTTGATGGCATAAATCTCATGTATTATTTAAGCCCTACATGGATTATCTCAAATGAACTAAAATTAATGTCATGGAAACCTTTCAGGACTTTTTAGTGCTTTAGCAGCAAAGCAAAATTCCTGCCACGTGCACAGTTAATCAGAACTTGTTTTTTAGCACAACAAGGCTGGCTCTGCACACGTACTCCGAGAGCCTCTCAGACACTTGCTCCCCGAAGCCCAGAGGAGTTGTGCCTGTGTAAGCAAACTAAGGCTCTGGCTTTTCATGACTTTCAAAGAACTGGCAGTAGTTTTGATCCTAGCTCCTCTGCCCTCTGCAGATTGGCTGCTCTCTCCATTCCTCACCTTCCAACCCTATTTGTATTCTCTTTACCTCAGGGTATGTCTGTAGTGCAGAGGTACCTGAGTTAGCTATAAAACTCGCCAGCTCAGGTGCTGCTGTAGATGGGGTTGTGTGGAGTTCAGTGCAGACTAATTTACCCCTGCTGTCACTAATTCATTTAAAGCTAAAGACATTTAACTGTATCTACCTGACAGACTCACTCCCCACATTCATCCTTACCACCACGTCCCCATCCTCACCCCTTCACTTGCAAATACTCCATATTTCATCACCAGTCTTTTCAATGAGCTGGTTCACTTCTAAATTAGTCCATTTTCCTCCCCCCAAAACCCTGTTGGTACTAATTCAACAATCCTTTTGCATTCTGAGATTTATCTCAAAACTGTGCCTTAACTACAGGGCTCACAATTTCCATTTTCCCCCAGTCCTGAATGCCTAAAAATGCAAATAGCAAAGTCTCAGAAGAAAAATGTCACCTCCTTGTCTTGCACAGCATCAATAGGTACCTTAGGATATGATAAAACAACTGTTACGATGATGAAAAAATGAGGTACTTGGGAACATAACCTAGAGTAGGAGCAGTATTAGGGAGATGTGGTGGAAAGGGAGGAAGAAGAGAGATGAAGGCATCCTCTTCATATGTGCTGTAGATGTCCCATCAACAAAAGTGAGACCAAACCTACTTTCCTCACATATACTGTTTGGACTTACTCCCCTCCCCCCTCCCCCACCATTTGGACTTGCACTCTTCCCCACAAAAGATCAAAAGTTTGAGCTGTCAGGTAAATACATCAACAAAGCAAGAAAGGAGAAATGAGATACCATTGATACTGGAACCAAGTAATTCTATCAACATGCACAACCCACATTTGACGGAGTATCCACTAAAAAAATAAGAACAGTTACTATCTTGCTGGCCTGACAGGATGTCTCAAGAGAATAGTGTCAGGTTTGCAACATCAAATAAAAACCAGACTGAGATGATCTCCTTACTTGTCAGAGGAACTCCCCATCCCCAGACAGTGCTGCACCTGGTCCAGTCACAGATTACATCAAAAAGCTGGTAGCTATCTGACTCTCCCTTCTACCCCCCAAAACCAGTGATCAAAACAAACACTGGCTTCAGTACAACTTCAGCAATGAAGCAGAACATAAACATTTCAGCCACAAGCCTCCTGCAAGAGATGATGCTTCATGCCTTAGGGAGATTCAGGACACAGCACCTTCCAGTTCAGCAGGGACATGCTCACCAAATTTCCCCACCCCTCACACACAAATGGGGCACAGGCTGGGGGCGGGGGGGGCATTTTACAGGCCTGAGGAGTTGGAATTCAGTGGGATCTCTCTGGCAGCACATGACAACTCTGGGTTATTAAAGTTAAAAGTGTGTTATATTGGTTGTTAAACTTTTCAATAAGGACTGAAACAAGAGCAAAAGGGGCTCTGGGACCACAAAAAATCCTAGTAATGGGAAGAGCTGTGTACAATGCTGGACATGGAGCAAGGGACATGCAGCTGTGAAAGACAAAGGGAGCAGGAGGAGGATTATTGAGCATGCAGACTTGCAAGTGGATCAGAGCCATCCAGCCAGAAAGTGCTGGGAGAAGACAGGGGGGAGCACTGGTGCTCAGCCAGGTATGATACTCTTCTCAGGGCCAAGAGTACATCCCCCTTCTAGGATTTAGTTGGCTAAGCTAAAGAGTTTAGTTGACTCCAAGGTCAGCTCCTTCACTGATGAGAGCTGTTGTGAAGAAAGCCAGAGCACGGACATGCCCCTCATTTCCCTTGGGAACTGCTTTTAAGCTGAGGCTTTACCACTGGCCCCTACCTTTGCTAACTGTCAGGGAGCAGTGAGGGCTGGCTGGTCTGCAAAGGACAGGCAGCTGGGAACTGAGCAGGATAATAAAGCAGGCGCAAGCACTGACCTCACCAACACAGAGTTGGGACAGAAATCAGCAGGTCCGGGTCAGGATCAGGGCGAAAGACAGTCATCAGAGTCAGACACAGTCCAGTGATCACCCAGTGAGTCTGCAATGATGGGGCAGGTCTGATGTCAAGCCAGGAAGCCCAGTCAGCAGGTCCAGGTCAGGGTCAGAGTTGTGGCAGTACGAGACTGTCACAGATACAGCTGCTGCAAGGCTGCTATGGAGCATGGGTGGTGGCCAGCAGTAAAGCCCCAGCTTAAAAGCAGTTCCCAAAGGAAAGGAAGGGCAGGCCATCACTCCTATCTTTCTTCACAACAGCTCTTATCACTAAAGGAGCTGACCTTGGACTCTGCCAGATAAACTCTCTAACCCAGCCAGCTAAAGTCCTAGAAGGGGGCTTTGCCCCAGGCCTGACAGCTCTGATTCCTCAGGCCCTGCATCAGTTGTCTCTCACTGCTATTCACAGGAAAGAACATGAGATAGAAAAGAGGGTTTGATGGACCAGCTTGTCTGCTCCATTACTACTCATTGTAAATGCTAGCAAGACTGAGGTAGAAGAAATGAAAAACTGCAGAAGGCAAAACCAGTGCCTGTTATAGCACGGTTCAAAGGCCACCTGTCAGCTGAGGAAAGTAAGTTCTCAACCCTCTGAAATTCAGTCTCTTCTGTGACCACAGATTGCAAATATTTTTTTATTTTCTTTCGTGTTCAGAAGCCAGCTTATCTACATCCTAAGCCCGTGCAGGGAGAGGAGCTAAAGCAAAAGGCAGAGAGGGAGGACTTCTAACACCTACACATCCTCCACCTTGTTTAACTTGGGGGGCAGGAAGGAAGGGAGAGAACTATGGACCCAAACTGAACATCACTTTGTTCTTTCATCCTTCGTGGAAAAGGTATATCCAAACATCACACCAAAGCTGCACTCTTTGCCTTCAGGCTGCAGCAGTTTACACAGCCCAATTTAAAATGCCTTGTACCCCCTGGAATGTGTAAAAGGTGCAATAAAATTTTTACTAGCTGAAATTATAATAGACTTTTCCCCTTTGGTTTTTCTTCCCACACTCTCTCCTAAGACCTCACAGTTCAGGGTGCGGGCAGCGCAGCCTTTTGCCATCCACTTGCTACGTTGCAACATTAATACTAGGCAGCAAAGGCCTACCAGCCCAAGATGAAAAGAAGGCTTTTTGAGTCCTTCATCATTAGTATCTTTTTCTTCCATGTAGTTACATTGGCACTAACTCAATGCCCAAAAGGGAAGTGCAGCTCTGGTAGTCTGACGGGAAGATGGTGCTAATGCAGCTTCTTGGCTAGCTGCCGGACGCAGCATGAACAGCGCACAGAGTCCTCATGTGCCTGAAAAAGAGTAAGAGCTTTTCCTCCCTGTTCTGAGCTGCTAGCCTGCACAATGCTGGAGAGCATGAAATCCAACACTGTCCCTAAGCTTGCATCACCAGAGGTACAATTAGGTCATGTTGTGAGTAAATATTTCAAAAGAAACCTAAGACAACTTAAGTGAGGACCTTCCACTCGGGAAGGAGCACGAGTGCACAAATATAACCCTCTGCTTCCAGCTTAAAATGAAATAGAAGTGATACCAGAAACACTTTCCAAAAGAGATGCGGTCTGCAAATGCCTCTACTTTGTTCTGTGTGCAGTAACTTATTTTGTGCCTGCTTTTTAATACACTGACTCCTCTGTACTTCTACATAGCTTGTTGTTATGTTGCCTCATTCCAGGAGGGTTGCACCTGCTAAGTATGCTCTAACTCAGGAACACCACCCAGAGAGTAAAGTACTGTTCAAGCTAAATAGGAACAGCAGAACTTAGGCCCCAAGGGAGATTTACTCTCCACATCTTCAAGCCTGAACAGCTCTGACTTGTCATTCTTTCATTTTGAGGTGGAGAAAACAGAATATTAAATCCCATCAGGAGATGCCCAAGCGTGTCCGATACTGTAGCTGGTTTTTTCCCCTTAGCGTACTGTAAAAAAAAAAAAAAAATCACAGTTTCTCCATGGTTGGGGAAAAGAAAAAACTGATACGATCCAAATGTTGAAACCAGAGACAACTGAGCCACATCAGGGATTTTGTTTTACTAAAGCAGGTACCACAGGTGGAATAGAGAGTGGTTTCCACTTCAAATATGAATGACTTAAAATCAGTAACAAAGCCACTGAATTATGCAGCCCAGATATATAACTCTCTGTATGCATCAGGTATTATATAGCTGAGAGCAAGTAAAAAAGTGGCAGATGGACAAGCTTGTGGTCTCCTGTTCATTTTCCAGTCAAGTTATAAAGATAGCTGCTTTGTTTCCCTCCCAGACTGGCAGCTTTTGGAGTGACAAGCTACAGTGTGGCCATATATGACACAACAAGCTTTTGCCCATTTCTAAGGAAGGACAGATACTAAAGGTGGTGTGAGCTGGTGAAACACAATTTCATGTTCCTGCTACAAGTAACCTGCAGACATTAGTTAAAACTTCCAGAAGGACACTACAGAGATAAGAAAGGTCAGTTTAGAAGCATCAACAGGTTGAGTTTAAAAACACAAAAAACACCCTCTTGAGTGCCTCCTGACTCCTGAAGTAAACATCTGCTGGCTGAGGGGACAAGCACTGTTATCAGCTGCTACTTTGACCTCTAAAGGCAATTTCAGTGCTCTGACGGTAGCTGAGGAACTATACTGGCCAGCAGCGAAGAGCCAATGCTGGGAGGCTGGAGACCTCCTCCAGAATGGAAATTAGATGATGGAACTGCCATCATCATGAAAGACATGAAAGACGAGAAGCAAAAGGAAAATGCAGCCTAAGTAAAAATACGAAAGATTTTTGTATCTTCGTCCTCCAGGTCTTCACTAATAAAAATAATTCTGTTTTCTGAAGACCATGCCTGGGCATTGCTAATGCACAATCTTTTACAGCATTCACTGGAGGTAAGAATATAGCACTACTGCTTCCTACTGAAACAGGCTGGGAAGTGCCCTATATTCTTGAATTTTTCTGCTGGTTTAACTTTGCTCTTTCATTTCAAATATCTTGGTTTCCATGGGCATTAGGTATAGACATTTCATGCTGGCTGAGGAAGCTATATGATGGGAAGTTATATTTTAATGATTAGCGCACAAAACAAAACAAAAACCCCACATGGCAATGTAAAGGCTGGACTAGCTAGAACTCTGAGTGGAGAAAGCCAACATCCCACACAGCTGCTTTCTGGGTCCTAAAAAAGGATCCAAGTTAAAGTTGTACTAATTATACCCAGTTGTAGAATGAGAGCTGGTTTTCATTTCTTTTCAATCTAAACCAAAAGACTGCTTTTCAGCCTAGGTTAATTTGTCCAGAGGGCCTTTAAGGGGTGTGGCTTTAATTTGCATCCGGCTTCAGTTTCAGGGTTCCTAGCAGTGGCACTTCCCTGAACTCTTATCAAATTAATTGAGCACTCATGCATAACTCAATTGGGCACTCATGCATAAATTAATTGGGCATGTAAGCATGAAGCAATTGGGTTCTCATGCATGAATCGATTGGGCACCCATGCATGAATTAACTGGGCATGCAAGCATGAGCTAATTATGTGCTCAGGCGTGAACTGATTGGGCACTCAAGCATGAACAAGTTGGGCACTCATGTGTGAATGCAGTAAATCCTGCAATTTATGCCCAATACATTCTACCCTTCAGCTCTGTGAAAAACATATAGGAACTGTTTCAACATCAATCCATTATAAACTCTACTTTCAACATCATCGCAATCTTAATATACACCAACTATAAACTCCACTCTTACCCCCATGGAGCAGGCAGTAGGGATAAGCACTGTACTGTGCACACTTTGACCAGCACAGCACCACAAGTTGCTCATTCTGACCAAGAGCCTCCCTTTTGTACTGAGCGCTCGTTAACACTTCTTTTAGCAGGCCCTTACTCTAAAACAGAGACCCTCAGCTCGACTCCTCAGCTCTGCCAAGTGCTCCTGGGCTCTCTGGAGACCTGCTTGGAGGACACAATTAGCCCCTCTGCACCCCACAGCACAGCAGCACACAGCTCTCCTGGACTCTCCCAGCCACACTGACCCTCCATGGAAGGTGCTCTTGGATCCCTTGTGTGGACACAGCCCTGGCTGTAGGCCACTGAGGCAGGGGCTTGATGCAGAACCCATGCCATCTCTTCCCAGTCACTTTCCCATCCCTCAGGACCTTGCTCCGGTAGCCTCGAACTCTCCATTTCCCTCCTACGTACACACTGTTTGCACCTACCCCCTCCAGACATGATGGACAGACCACAACACCCCAAATTCCCAGTATCAGAATCAATACCCCTTCCTGAGCCTCAAAGTCACTCAAATTATTGCAGTCCCAGGCCATGCCAGGCCTGGTTGCTGCCTGCATTCTCCAATAATTACTGTAGTGCACAAAACAGCCTCCACTGGGGGAAACTTTTACTTAAGTTATTGCCAATTAACACAAACTTCTAATCACTGGTTCAGGTATCGAGAAAGAAAACACAAGCAATTAAGCACTTAAGAAAGCACCTTTTCTGCCCCTTTCCTCGGCTCAACTTAAGCCCAGTATACGTTCCTAATCTCAGCTTCTCTTGTTTGCACCACAGGTTACACTTGGTTCTTTTCAGTCATCTCAGTGAATCAATGGGCAATGCAGGAGGCTGGGGCTGTGTTTCTTCCGTCTGTCACTGCTTCATGTGTCTTACTAGGTCTCTTCCACTCCCCCCTGGCTTCCCAGTGTCACTGTGCTGGCATAGGTCACCCATGGCCACAGTCAGTCAAAGTGTCCCTGCCCTGGTGTGGTGTGTCCATAAGCTGCAGTGATTCAGGCATGCATCCCTTGGACATGGAGCATCCTCTTCCATGCAAGTCTTCTCTGCCATCTTCCTGTCCACGTCTCCTCCAGCATCTCCCCATGCTGTCTGTGCTGGGGCACTGCGGGTTTGTCTGAGGGCCTGGCATTTTGGGACACCATATCAACTTCGGAGCGAGCTGTCACCTGCACGGGGCAGTTCATGGCCACCTCCCACACCGATATCCCTGCAGCCCCTGGATGCCAAACCCTGCCACGTGTGGCCAGTGTGGCTCTGATGTGAACTCATGGTGCACTTGGGGGGTGAACTCATCAGGTGCTCATGCATGTACTAATTGAGCATTCATGCACGAGTAAATTGGGTGCTCATCCGGAACTAATTGGACTCTCAAGCATGAATTGATTGGGTTCTCAAGCATGAACTAATTGGGCGCTCATGCAGTAACTATTTGAGCAATAAAGCGTGCACTAATTGGGCACCCATGCGTGAAGAAATTGGGTGATCGGGCATGAACTAATAGGGCGATCATGCATGAGCTAATTGGGCACCCATCCCATGCATGGGCTAAATTGGCACTCATGCATGAGCTAATTAGGTGCCCATGCATGAATGTAGTAAACCCTGCAATTTAATTTCAAAACCTTCCACCCTTTACCTCTGCAAAACACATATTTAAGAGCTGTTTCAACATAAATACATTGCAAACTGTACTTTCAACATCTTCAACAATCCTGATATGCAGCAATTATAAACTTCATGCTTCCTCCCTGCAGAACAGACAATAGAGATTAACATCGTAGCAATATGTACACATACTCTCTAAAATTTCATTCCTTGCCCCACAAACCACATTACAGTGGCTAACATCATATAATCATTTAGATTGGAAAAGACCCTTAAAATCATTGAGTCCAACCATTAACCTAACCCAGGTCCACCACTAAACCATGTCCCGAAGCGCCATGCCTACTCAGTCAGAACATCCTACCCATCACAAATTCTACCCTTTGTCCTGGTAGACCAGACTGTATGGGGTTAATATAACAAATTGCACATGCACTTACTAAAATTCTACCTCCACCCCGAGGGAGCCAGATTACAGGGGTTATCATCATCATCACAGCCTGAACTTTTATCTGTTACAAGCTCCACCCCTTGACCTTGTGGACTAGATTATTGGGGCCAACCTTACCACAGTCTGACTACACATATTCTTCACAAACTTCAACCTTCATCCCCATGGATCAGACTGTAGGGGTTAATATTGTAGCAATCTGAATGCATACGTATTATTATGCCCCTCAGGGCATAAATTGCAGGGCTTACTGCATTCATGCATGAGTGTCCAATAAAGTCACACAGGGATGCGCAACTAGTTCATGCTTAAATGTTCAATAAATTCATGCATGAGCACCCAATAAATACATGCATGAGTGCCCAATTAGTTTATGCATGGGCATACAAATAATTCACACCTGAGCGGCCTATCAGTTCATGCATGAGGGTCCAATCAGTTCATCCTTGAGTGCCCACTGAATTCAAACATAGGCACACAATTAATTCACATCCAAGTGCCAAATTAATTTGTGCCAGATTGCCCAAGTAGTTCATGCATGAGTGCCCAGTTAGTTCATGCATGAGTGTCCTGCGAACTTACATTTGATTATCCAATTACTCCATGCATGGAGGCACAATTAATTCATGCTTGAGCACCCAATTAGCTCACACATGGGCATCCAATTGGTTCAAGATGCCCCATTAGCTCACGCATGACTGCACAATCAGGTCACACATGATCACTGAATTCATGCATGAGAACCTGACCATTTCATGCATGATCACACAGTTGACTTGAGACGAGCACCCGATTTATTCATGCATGAACACTCAATTAGTACATGCATGAGCACCTGCTGATCTCATGAGTGCCACACTGAACACACATCGCATGCTTCAGCATCCAGGGGCTACAGCAGGGTCAGTGTGGGAGGCAGCCATGAACTGGCCTGTGCAGGCAGCAGCTGGCTCTGAAGCCAATGTAACTGCCCATGGCATCCCAAAATGCCAGGCCCTCAAAGGAGCCCACAGTGCCCCATCACAGAGATATTTAAGAAAGGGCAGCAGGCACAAGGGGAAGAGACACATGGGGAGATTGTAGAGGATACGCATGGAGGGAGAGATGTCATTGATGATGTCCGGGGGGGGACCTGCTCATGGAAGGAGGCACTCCATGCCTGACAGGTTGCCCCTGAGGGACTGTGGCCCATGGGCAACCCACACCAAAGCAGGGACACCCTTGAAGGACTGTGGCCTGCAGGCAACCCCCTGCCTGAAAGTTCCCACTGCTATTCATAGTTACTAATTCCCATCTGCTGTGAGCTGGTGGGAAGTCCTATTGATCTAGCAGTGACCTATATGCACCATCATGTGAGGGGAGCATGCCAGAAGACGGGTGTGAGATTAGCCACAAGGGTAATGCTGGAAGGTCAGTAGTATGGTTGACTTGGGAAATAGTGTCAAAAAGGTCTGAAAATTCTTCTTGCTGCCATCCTACATATTGGGACTGTTCCTGAAAGAACAGGGACAGAACAGGATGAAGCAGGGCAGAAAGCCCTTCAGAGATGAGAGCTGCGAGTTAAGGAATTGCAGATGCAGGGGAAAACAGAAGGTTCAGTTAACATTGTTCGGGATGTGGAGCAAGGTCCTGAACAGCTGAGCCATTTCCTGCACTATTTTACTCCCCAGGTTGGAAAATGCCCGTGTTGCATCAAGAGAGCACTATTCACCACCTATTTTAGGTCTGGACAAAGCCCTACAACTATTTGACTCATTAACCTATTGGTACCTCCAACAGTGGTTTTAATCTTTGCTTGTACTATCTTCATCATCTACTTCGTATGCTAAAGTATACTAAATAAATGAAAAATTCTGTTGTATTCTTGGTTTTGTGTTTTGCAGGAACAAGGTATGAAATTTCCAGTAAGTGCTCAGATTATGTTAACACCAGTAATGCAGTCCACAGGGGCAAGGGGTGGCATTTATAAAGCATATATATTCAAACTGTTGTGACTTAGTTACATTTCTTGCAGGAGCAAGGAGTGAAGATTGTAATAAGCATGCATTCAGATTGTTATAATATTAACCCATACAGTCTAGTCCACTGGGATAAGAGTTGAATGTGAAGAGTATATATATTCAGACTGTGATAAGGTTGACCTGCACCTCCTCCTGTTCATCTTCCCAAACCTCAGGACCTTGCTCAGGTAGCTTCAAACTCTGTTTCCCACCTGCTTACACATTGTTGACACCTACTCCCCCCTCCAAGACATAACAGCAGAACCACTTACACCCCAAATTCCCAATAACAGAACAAAGGCTCCTTGCTGAGCCTCAGAGTCACTCAGATTATTCTAACCCCAGACCATACCAGGCCTGCATTTTCCACCAACTACTGTCCTGGGCACACTTACTGTTGCTAGCAATACAGCCTCCACTGGGGGAATTTTTACTTAAGTTATTGCAAATTAACACAAACCTCTAATCACTGATTTGGATAATGAGAAAGAAGAAAGCAAGCAATCAAACACTTAAGTAAACACCTTTCCTCCTCCTTTCCCAGTTTAAGCTGCCTTTGCTTTCACCACAGGTTACACAGAGTCCATCCCAACCCCTTTGGTGAGGCAATGGGCAGTGCAGGAGGGTGGGGGCTGTGTGCATAGCAGTTTGGTGCTGCTCTCTGCTTTTCATTGGGTTTCTTCCACTCCTTTTGAACATCAGTCTTTCTGCCCTGGCATGGACTGGATGAAGGGTGACATATCATTCCTGTTCTCAAGACACAGCAAAGCAACTTTTTCAGTCAGTGAAAACTGCACTTAACATTCTTCACTATCTCTTTTCTTCACAATTATTCAGAAAGCCTCGTAAATGTTCACAGCATTCACAGCAATATAAAACATCAGGCCATAAGGCCTCGACAACATGCGCAATGCTGAAGAATAATGTTTTATCTGTACGCAACAGTGCAAAAAGAAAAATTGGTTCAGTGTATTATTCACCACATTGTGTGGAAAAAAAACCCAGAGGATTTAGATTGTCAAGCACATCTCAGTACCTCCTGGACTACTCTCATACCATTCTAGCCATGCAAAGCGTTCAGCAGTGCAACACGACTGCGTATACCAGAAAAATAACTCCTTTGGAACAGGCAGCCTGGACTGTATTTGGGAGCCTGCCCCATTTACTGCACGTTTCTGCCAAGATACATCTTAACTTGCAGCTGACTTTGAAATGCAAACCACTTAGCAACCCATAATATGATGCTTTCTAATCTCTAAAATCCCACACTACCTACTAAAGGCAGGAGGCTTAGGCCTTGAAACGCCTAAGTGTTAACAGAGCTGCATTGACAGAAACAGCATTTGTTTTGAAAACTCTTCAAGTGTATTGATACCAGATCAGGGCCCATCAGAGTCCGTCAGCTGAAATTCACTTCCCATGTTCCTCTCTGTGTTGACTGGTATACCTGCTAAGATGTCTCTCAAGCTATGCAAGTCAGGAGGGAAAAAGCTGTAAACTGATCAGAGTGAAAAATAAATGTACTCTGTGGCTATGTCTTACCAGTGCAGAACAGCTGGAATCTGCGGCAATACTGGTTGTAAAAGTACTGTTTCAGTGGGAGCTTAGAACTGTCAGACTCCCAGAGCCCTCTCAGTCAGGAAAGGGTCAAGTATTTCCTGACAGACAGGAGGAGAACATCTACCCCACACAACAGCACCAGCCAAAGGCTTGCCCAAAAGCATGTTCTGAAACAGAGGAATGATGTCTCGTGTTGCTGAGATTTAAACCCTGTGAGCACTGTTTCCTCTCCAAATTTGTACATAATAGTTTAACATGGCTGTCTGCAATGGCAGATAATCATAATTTACCTCAGCTGGCATCCTCCTGTCTAAGGGAGCCTCCAGCAAGCGTTTACACAGGCAAGTAAAAGAACCAAAAATGAAGGGCTGGAGAATGGGAACCATTCTTTGTGTACTACTGTCTACTGTTCATGTTAAAATGTAACCAGGATTGACAGAGAAGATGGCTAGACAGTCTGAGCATATACTTGGAGGCACGCTGCATCAGTGGCCCCATGGAAAAGAGAATGCCTCTTCCTCCACCAGGCAAAAACATGCTCCCACCCTGCCTTCCATAGCCGTCAAACTACCTGAAAATGCTTGCAGTGGCAACTCCATTCCTGGGCACCAGGGAAATACAGCAATGAAATGCAGGAAGTCTGTCCCCACTCCTGTGGCGTGCCTAGGTACATGGAGGTTTTACATGGCCAACTAGTCTCCTGTGTTCTGGACAGCTACTCCGGGCCTTTTAGCTTAACCACACACATCTATCTCATTACCCTGCCCCCAAATTAGCATGGAAAATAAATAAACGCCATACCACAAGAGCCTAGTGTTTAAATGCACTCTCATTCCCTACCTCAATCCGAATTCCACATTCTGCTACAAGCTGACAAGATAATTGTTAGGTAATTACACTGTCTTCATTTCCAAGTGCAGCAAAGATGCAGCAGCAAGAGAATGTACTAGCATGATAAAAATTACATGTTTGTCTGCTTTTCAAAAATTACCCAGCTGGCCTGTATATTACCAAATAAGTAGTGGGCTGAAAGGAAATGATGGCTGGAGAATGCTTCAGAGCTCCGTTTGCTGCTCTTGTTGATGTTATTGGCACTTGCAGCTAGAATAATATAGGGTAACAATAAATGGTAGCTCTCTCTGCACCACTGCTTCCCTCGCATAGCAATGTTGGGGTACCCCAGATGTGACACGTGCTGCCGCCACTGGTACAAGAGGCACAATGGGTGCAAAAGAGAGGTAAGAGATCTTGGGAGATATCACCAGACCTTTGTCAGCCAAAAGTCTCACAGCAATATGGTAACTTCAGCTGTTTTTGGTGTATTTCTATGCTACAGTTATTGCAGCCCAGGTAGATCTACCTGAATCAACTTTAAAAGCAACTCAACACCGGAGTCCAAACTATGCCCAGGAAGAATGATGTGGCCTGCAAAAATCCTGCTGAGAAAAGCTGGCCAAGCTGTTGCAGCTCTCCTCTGCTAGCATTCAAGTGAGCCAGTTTGACACTAGTTGTGGTGTGTCCACATGAGCAGAGATGCTCTAGGAGAAAAGCTGTTCTTGCACTAAGGTGTTTCCAGGATCACTATCATAACAGTAGCACAGAGTGGGTATTTCATCCCTGTAGCTGCTGTTTGTACTCAACAAACTGCAAGATGAACCAGTAAGTCCCATTCCTGGTCAAGATTTCAGCAGTTAGGAAGGAAATAGATACATTAAAATCTAGCCCATGACAACAGAAGTTAAGCCTTCCCTGCTGTTTACCATAAGCCACGGTTTTATTGTTCCCATGAGGCACTGTGCCAATTCAGCAGGAGATACCAACTCACCACAAAGCCTATTCCATGAAAGAGCACAGTTTTAGCTGCATCCAGGCACTACAGCTGCTCAGGTAGACATGGCATAAAATCAGACTGACTAGAAGCAGAATTTTTATCTGGTTCAAAGATATAAAAAATGTTTCCATTTGAAACAAAAATTTTATTTTTCATCTTCAAAAAACTTATGTGGAAATTTCATTTTCCCTCCCAAAGACCTCATATGAGAAGAATGTTATCCAATGGACAAATCCCCAGGACTTCCACCAATCTGTGTAATTCATTGTCTGGTTTGTGACTGTTTAGTGAAAATATGAACAGTCACAGAGGAAGGCACAGACAGGCCTGAGACTCCTGGGTCTGTCTGTATTCCCTATAAAATTCCACACTATCATATAATAATAAAGTGATTGCTGTGTATCTTATTTGGTCATGAGAGTTTCCTCTCAAGCTGTAAAGCACCCTGAAGCCCAGAACTGTAACACCTTAGCATTTGATCTGATGTATTACCAAGTGCTAAGCACAGTTACATCACACTGTTTAGTTTCAGAGCTTGATGTCACAAGGCATCCACGGCTGCTGATGCCACAGGGACTTGGTAGTGCACAGCAGTGCAGCAGGTCCTGAATTACCTGCAACAGATGATTTGAGGGCTTCTTTTGCTTTTTATGAGGAAGCTTACTTTTGCTTACTGACATCCACATTTTTCAAAGTGTGCCACTTTCAATGAAATCTTAGCCAGGAACATTTTTACTCTCTGAAGTGAATTTTTACTTCACGGTGGAGGGAGGTGTTCAGGGCAGGGACCCTAAGTTTTGCTTATTCAAGAGCAGTGGTGCACTACAAGGCTATTTAGTCTTAGAAACCCTGAATCTTTGTTAACCTGTGTGCCTCTCCGCTCCTCTTCCCCATCCCTCAGCTTTCATGAGGGACTTGCCTGAATCTGAAACAGGAAATAGTTTTAGATTTCCTATCCACCTCTGCCCAGCATATTGAAGGAGGAAGTCCTTAATTAATGGGGACCATATCCTAAAGCACTCTAAAGCGACCCAATGCAAACTTTTTTCCTGGATTATTCCTGCATATTTCAGTTACTAGAATTTTCAGCTAGGGCTAGTAGCTGATGATTGCTTTTACTAATCATTGGTTTGACCATGTCTTTCTCCTCTCCTTGAGGGACTCAAAAGTTATTCCTGGGAGCACAGGTAGGGTAGAGAAAGCACTCAGGCAGTAGAGGGTTTGATCTCGTGCTCCCCGTTTCACAAAATAATTTCACATCACAATTCTCACATTTGTCTGAGTACCAGGAATGGATTTTGATACTACAGATGGGAGACCTGAGGAGTGCTGTATTACTAGGAAGGGGGGACGAATGGAAGAGTATAGATGGGAATGGGCTGGTAGAGAGGAAGAATTTCAAGCCACTGGCTGCAATTGCAAGCAGTGGTATTCCTTCTCACTGAAAGTCTGTTTCCACCTGAGCTAGGCCTGTTAGGAAATCTGCTCAGTACAATCATTGGAATAATGACCTAGATTCAGTTCAAGTAGACATTCAAAATAGGTCATTTAAATCACTCTCCAATGGCATCTATTTCCTCTCGGTGAATATGCAGGGCCACAGGTGACAAGTATAGCTGTAGACACTGGAAATGTCCAAACTAAGCAAGATGAATCTTGGCCTAAACATCTCAAAATCATCATTGTATTTATCATCTCAGCATTCCTGAGAGATGCAGCAGTACTATTCTTGACAAAGTCAGGCAAGAGAAATCACAATATATAATTTCAGGTCTAAAACTCAGGCTTAAAAATGGGAGCCTTGGTTTCCTATGCCATCACTGAAGCTTAACAGAATGTGATACAGAGAAATTTCCTAAGCAAAGTGACTTGAGTCAACTCACTCAGGAGGTGGATTGCAGGACATGGTAAATAAATGTCTCAAGTAGCTCTAGCTACCCAAGAAACTACACATGCAATCTACAACATTCTTTTTTTCCCAAGTCAGTATGTGGGGGACCTAAATAAGATCAGAAGCGTACAAGAAAACAACAAAAGCCCTGAAAATAGTCAGAGAAATGGATTCTATAGTCTTTCCAAAAGGAGATATACTTTTCAGTACGTGCTTCTTGATTTGGGTGGAGTCATTGTACTGGTTCCCCAGCAAGAAGCCTAGAAGCCCTAAGATATTCTGAGTTGATGGAATGCACCTCAGCTGTTCCCCTAGTTTCCTGCACTTTCCCTTTCCCTGGATGGGATATCAGGTACCTTTCCCAGGAATCCTGGCTGTATTCCTTCAGGAGCATTCCCACCAAGACACACTGGCTTGACAATTGGTAGTTCAGTGGGAAACCCTTAATGACTATACTCCTAAGGTCACAGCTAGGACCTGAACCGTACTGCTTGCTGTTCAAAAAGTCTAGGGAACTATAGGAAGTATTTATTGAGGCTAATCTCAGCATTAAAATAGTAGGTATTGGAAGCTATGAAAAGCTATTAGTTACAGGAGGGTCTATACCATCTTGACTGGGGGAGGAAAAAAGGACATGCTTCTTGCAAGGGAACCAGCCTGAAAACCAGATCATCCCAGAAAGCTTGTGCAGCTTGAGACAAATCAGTCAGCCCATGCACCAAATTCTCTACTGTCTTTCTGTTAAAAAATAAAGTCCTTTCTTCTGTAGAAGGCTGGGCTGACTCGTGCTGTGTATAACCCAGTGGAAGTCAAAGTTCCCAGTGATAACACTGCTGCAGGCTGTAACAAAAAGGAGGATCTCTGTCCTGCCTAGCCTTCAGCACCTGATTTTTTTTACTCAAGTTTGGAGCCCTAGGTTCTCCACCAGGACCACAAAGAGGCACTCTGGTGCTCACGGCAGAATATTCATTTGGCAGACTTGCATACCAAGTAAACAGGTATGCTTTTTTAATTTTCTTTTTTAATTCAAAGAAATTTATTTGCCTCAGCTTTGGTAGCCACCACAGAGGTACACATATAGTAGGTCTAGGCCATCTTTCAGCTTTCCTGCAAGCCAACTCTCTCTAGAAATGAAGGCACCACATCAGTACACCCAATTGAATAGCTTTAATTTTTTTTTTTTTTGGAGAGCGTCTGAATCTGGATGCCATGAGGACCTACCAATGTATATGCAATGCTACAACTTACAGGCTTAAATACATGAGAAATAACAGGGGCATATATGCCATTCTTTGGGGCAAGCTTTAAATAGTCTTAGCTTATGAACCTTACCAGCAACATGTCAGCGATATCTGGGCAACACTCCAGCTCCATCATTTGAGATGAGCTGAAGCTTCTTTTATTTTGCACAAGGATGTCTGCAGCTTGTCATGGTTTAACCCCAGCCAGCAACTAAGCACCACGCAGCTGCTCACTCACTCTCCACCTACCCAGTGGGATGGGGGAGAAAATCAGGAAAAGAAGCAAAACCCATGGGTTGAGATAAGAACGGTTTAATAGAACAGAAAAGAAGAAACTAATAATGATAACACTAATAAAATGACAACAGCAATAATGAAAGGATTGGAATGTACAAATGATGCGCAGTGCAATTGCTCACCACCTGCCAACTGACACCCCGCTAGTCCCCAAGCGGTGATTCCCCACCCCCACTGCCCCCAGTTCCTATACTAGATGGGACGTCCTGTGGCATGGAATACCCTGTTGGCCAGTTTGGGTCAGCTGCCCTGGCTCTGTCCTGTGCCAACTTCTTGTGCCCCTCCAGCTTTCTCGCTGGCTGGGCTTGAGAAGCTGAAAAATCCTTGACTTTAGACTAAACACTACTGAGCAACAACTGAAAACATCAGTGTGTTATCAACATTCTTTGCATACTGAACTCAAAACATAGCACCATACCAGCTACTAGGAAGACAATTAACTCTATCCCAGCTGAAACCAGGACACAGCTTTTCACCCATCTTCAGATACTTCCTTCATCAGACATACAGTGCCAGAAGAGAAATATCTGGAGAATCTTCTCAGCTGAAGGGATTAAAAGAGCATTTTGAGTAGACAAGACAATTTCAGAACACCTTTCTTTTAAACAAAAGACTGTTGATACAGGACTCTAACCAAAACCCATCACCAGGGAGAATTGATCCCAGCCTGGATGTATGTTGCAGCACCATAATTTGCAGTTCAATAGCTTTGAAAAATAAACTAAGATTCTTGGAGGAAATAGATTAAAAGGTGCAGAGGTGGAGGATTTTAACAGTTCCAGGATCTTTTTACTGACAGAGGGAGCAGTCTTGGGATGTCTCCCCACAACCAGGAAGAATAATAGCAAGGCATCATATCATGCTTAAACCAAAGAACCTTGTCTCATCTGCATAAGGGTGGTGTCGTCTTCTCAGCCTTCTTGGTACCACGGTCCAAGATCACCTTTGAATATTGGTGACGCAGGCAAACTGCTGTTTTGTTCAGATAACCCAGGGAAAAGAAAGGCAAAATGAGGTCCAAAACCATGGCTGACATGAATCAGCCAGCTCCCTCAGAGTTAGTGGAGTTCATGCAGCTGAAGACTGAGCCCTGTTTATATATTGTTTTCCTTCTCAGAAGATTAAGTAAAGCTGCCATAATAGAAATGCTTTTGGGGTTGCCTTGCTAAAGCAACCTTGATGAACCTCGTTACTCATCACAGCAGCACATTTGAGCACTGCAACCCCCAATAGATTGAAATATGCCAGGATGCCTGTAATTCTTAATCAACATTTTTGAGTTTCCACTCCCCCCAAACACCACCCTCAGAAAAAAAAAACAGAGTGGATGCCAATTTCTCTGCTGGTGCAAATGAGCGTACTTCCACTGAAATTGAGAAGCTTCAGCCAATTTAAACAGGCTAAAAAATTTGGATCTGGTGCTGTTTCTGCTCCTGCTTAGAGTGGTTTTTAGATCCCACAGAGTTCTTGCAGGATGAGTAACAATAAAACAGTTATCTTCTAAAGCACCTTTCATGCAAAGGTTTGCAGTCCTTGACAGAGGAGATCTCATTACCCACAAGTTTTAGTTCAGGCAAAAGAAGTGACTTGTCCAAGTCTCTTAGCTAAACGACAGCCAAACAAGTATATGCCCAAGCCCTGGAGACCAGGTTTCAGGGTGCACATTTCACAATTATGTTTAACCAAATATATTTTCAATGAGGTACTTTAAAATGAGGAAACTTTTCATTTTTTTTTATTGCTCAAAACCACAGCTACCACACTGAGACACATTTCTGAGCTTTAAAAAAAAAAGGGTGCTTTCAACATTCCTAATTTTCACTGTTTATAAGCCATGACTTAACAGAATTTTTTTTTTCCTGTGTAGCTGAATATGCCCTGTATCTAGAGGGTAATTTTGGCTTTAATCTGCTCTAAACGCTAGAATGTCGGACAAGTGAAGCATTTGATGGTGATGGTAATGAGTAGCCCATTAAAGGTAATTTTTAAAAAGTTAATGAGCTCTCACTAAGGGACCAACACGTACTGTAATGAAAAATGTTTGCATAAAGAATATAACTTCCTTGCTATTTATTTTACTTTATAGAGACTCTATAAAACTTTTTAATATGCCTTCAATTAATTCAGCAGTTTAGACGATGCTTGAGTTTTATTTTCATTCTTGCTTTGCCATAGTAGGTTACAGAAATCTAGCTTTCTAATGAAAGCAACTGATATCTCAATTAATCACTCTCTTACCATCCTATTCTCTATTGAATGTCCAGGGATTAAATTTTTTTTTCCCCTGCTTAATTAAGGGAACTCAGCAACAAAGTGATTTAGTGATAATGACTCTTGCCATTTCTTTAGCTGTGTGGTCACTGTTAGCCACTAATTGAATTTACCAGCATAAATAAAGCCCTTGAGTGACTAAACAAAGTTAAAGTAGCAATAAATTAAGCCTGCCATGTACACTTGGTTAAACCTTTAGCCAACATAAATACAAGCGGCCTTTTGCTGTGATTTGCTTGGTACAATGACATCATACATTTTCAAATAGAACATCAAGACCACAGCCAAAAAGCTAACACAACTCCTTTAGGTGAATCAAATTGCAACAATCTAGAGTTTGTTGCACTGACTGTTCAGTTTCTGGCTTCTATGCCATCTGCTCTCATGTGACCACATTATAAAATAATCTATATGGTGATCTCAATTTTGCATTTTCTGCATGATTACTTTTTGGCAGGGGGACTCCCTATGTCATCTCTCTCTGCAGGAATGCTTTGAAAGTTACTGAAAAGTCAGAATTTGCCAGCTCAGAGTCAAATCCAACCTCCTCCTCCTGAACCAGATCCTAGAAGGAATAAAGACTATAAAGGCCTGTGTCCAGAAATAGACAGAAAGGCAAAAAAGACACCAAGAGTCCCAAGCAGAGGCAGTGCTAACCAGAGATAAACCTAGCTAGGGCTGATGAAAGGGGTCTCTGCCTGTTTGAATGACAAAATTTTTAGGTGGAAGAGAGGACAACAAGGAGGCACAGGGGACAAGAAAACTATCACACTTAGATTTTCTCAAAGCAGGCCTAGACCATAATTCTGCTCACCTTCTAATCCATTAGAGCCTCTTCCAGGGAGCATGTCTACACTGCAGGACAACACACAGCCCAGAGACACCTGAGCTACCTTTACAGAAAGCAGCTTCATTATTGAGAACAAATCACAGAGCACCAATCTCAGGAAGCATCCATCAACACCAAAGCGAGCCTAGATCAGCAGCACAAATTTCCACAACAACCCAAAAAACCTTCTCTCCAAAACAGAGATGCTCCTCCTGAGGGTTTTTATCCCCTGCAGGGTGGACCCTGGCCAGCTGGAACTGGCCAGGAGCAGCCAATTAACAGCAGAGCATTGGACTCCTTTTTGCACCATAAAGGAAGGTACTTAGCTGGCTCCTGTTAGGCAGAGCTAGTCATACTGCTCATATTAGAGGAAGCATCATCACGTCTTCTGGTGCACCTGTGCATAGCACTTCCAAAGGCACAGCAGGCAGCTCTGCTAGACTACAACACAGCTAATTTTGTGCTACTGTGGCTCAAAAAAAAAGAAAACCAAATGAACAAAAAAAGCCAGATGTGTTGGTGGATGCTGATGCTGCCTCTGAGCTGACAAACCCCATCCCCAGGTACCTGTGAGCTTCTGTGTCACAGTGAGTAAGCAGAGAAGTTTGGAGTCCTTGTGGGCTACTGGAATGGAAGGAAAAATATTCTGCTCTTTCTTCTTTTTTTCCATTGTATTCCCACCTCAGCAGCAGCCAGGTTTAACCCAGAATTACAATTTACTTCTGAAGAGTCATACTCTTGTATTTGTTCTCTAGTAACAATTTCTTCACTAAGTAAAGCAAAACAATTAAACTTCTTAATGCAAGAAAGAATCAAATGAAAAATTGCATCACAGACAATAATAATTGATCCAGAAATGAACAAAGGATGAAAGAGAGGGAATACCTCTCTGAGCCCATGTGCATGACACAGAATTAGAAAAGGAGAAAATTTAATAACTAATTGGTTATAACTTTATGGTGCTGCCATAAAAATGGCAATAAGGACATTTTGCCTCAACCAGTTTTGTGCTGAGCTGTATAATTTTATGACACTTTTTATTTATATTTTCATCATGGAAGTTCTGTTGAAAGAGAAGCCCTAGAAAAATATGGTGAGGCTAGTCTTCACAACAGTATTTTTACGGTATTTTAAAAATGAAGAGATAGAGCAAAGTCATTCATATATCAGCTCTTCTCCACTGTCTCTTTATTCACCTAAGCCTGTGTTGAGTAATAATTCTTGCCTTCTAAATCATGACATATTAAGGATGAAAAAGACTTCACATTGTTTTTTTCCCCTCCCTTTCTTTTTATTATTCCTTTTGAAAGATCTGTAAAGGGCTGAAATATCATCCAGGCCTCTATGAAGCCAATCAGCACAATGCTTATTAAGCACAACACAGAAGACGTGATCTATTTTTAATTAAGCCATCTTTGAACAATGTAACATAAGGAACCTGGCTTTTGAACTGCAAGGCAATCAGCAAATGGGTGGTGAGTGAATTAAAAGTAAACAGGAGGAAGAATTCTAAATACAGGGAGGGATCAGAAGGGATTTAGGAAAAAAAAAAGTAAGTTTTCTCAAGGAAAAAAAAAATGAAGATTTTCTTATCATAATTTTGAGGGTACATTTCATTCCCTATTTTGACTCACTTTTCAAAGCAACATCAAGTTGTTTGCAGAAACAATTTGTTAGCAAATAGATGGTTCTCTTCTGCCCAGAACATTAGAAACTGCAACATATATACAACACTTACTGATGTTTAAGTATCAATCAGATTGTGTATTATTTGAGCAGAGTACACATTCAAGTCCACTTTACACCGTTATGGAACAGACTAAACAAACCTGACCTCAGGGGTGACCCTCACAGGATCCCTAAAGATTGCAAATGTATAGTAGGCAGTCACCATGAGACTTTTACAGCCTGGTAATGGCATGCAAATGACACTCTGTCTCTGTAAGGCAGCCAAATTCTGGGGTTGTATATGAGAGTAATTTCCTGAAGAATTTGGGGAAAATGTGATACTTTTCCTTTTATGTATGAAATTCACAACATCTCGTCCTTTTACTAGAAGACTACAGGCAAAGCGCTGACAAACTTATTGCCAAGCCGTACTGTTCCCTGTAGCAGCACCTCTCCAAAACTCTCCCTCCGTAAGTGGAGTGGGCATGTTTACCCTGTACACAGAGTGAGCCCAGTATGCTGAGTCTAGTTTCCACACCTCAGAAAACATGCTCAGCACCTCACTGAGCTATCTGTGTGAAGCATTCTCCTCCAGAGATCAGCTTCAGGCAGGAGACGAGGGGAGATGCTCTGAATTGCCCTGTGGAGAATCCATTCTCCCTCTCCAACATTTATACAGGGTGCGAGGAAACTGGCTATGGTTGAGTCCTTAAAATCAGTCAATGGGAATCCTAATAGAATATATGCAGTGATACAGACAGTTCAGCGTGAGTGAAGCTGTCTAGCGGGTCTCATGCCAGTGCAATGGGTGAAGGCTTAGCTTTGGTTGCTCCATCACTGAGCATTAGGCCAATTTTCACAGCGGCAGCCGCACCTACATGTCACAGATGTAACTTCTTGTCCACACAGCTCATATCTTTCCTGGCACTTTCAGTGCTGTAGCTGTGTTATTCCAGTTTTGCTTCAAGGCTTCCACTGCAGCTGTGTATACATTTGCCATAAATCAGCTTATCTGTTCCCACTAGAGCTCTTAGCAGAGGAAAAGAGACAGGGAGGGAAAGGTAAATGCATCGTCCACAAGCCTTTGTATTTCTATGTACACTTGGCTAGTAAAGGACCAGGATCATCCTGGCATAACACAGAGGAACCTGCTTGTGATTCCACCCTGGGCTTTGAGGAAACCACCCACTCTAGTCATGCTGAGTAGCAGCTCCCAAAGGGCAGCATGCCATGGCCATACTCCCTCACTCAGTTTTTACAAGAACTCACAGATGGACATCTGTTTTAAGACATGACCACAAGGACTCAGGAGGGCTTTTTTCCTCTCTGCCTGGCCATGAGATTTCTGATGTCCATTGGGGACCTCCCTAACATTACCTGTGCTTTTATCAGATCGCTGATGTGTTGCTACAGTGTACTCCATGCACAGACACATCCTGGATTACTAGAACCAAAATCCAAAAAAAAGTACAGCAGCCCCACTTTTTTGTACCACTTTTCAAGGGCTGTATTTGGTACTCATATTATGCAATTTCTTTCACCTGACCTCCTCTGCTATGAGACACTGGTGGGACAGGACTGTACAACAAGGACTTATGCCAATGAATTATCTGGCCCGATAGGTTAGGATTCTTCTGTTTGCAGTGACTGCATTAAATGGAGACACTGGGAAACATTGCCAAGTGTAATAAAGCAGTGATAATTTAGCATATCTGCTGTGTGGAGCACTCAGGCACACATAGGGCTTAATTTGGAACGTGCATCTATCTTCTTCAAGGTACTGCTGTTTAAGGTTAACCTTACACAAGGACTACACAAGGACTGCAGGCAGAAAAAGTGTTTGGCTCCTATGCTTTTTAACAAAATAAGATTCAGTGAGATCCTGTCACTTTCAAGACCCACTCTAGCTGTTTCTTCCTATTCCCAGTGCCCCCCTTTCTTTCCGCTTCCCAGAATCACACTGTTGGTAAACTGTTTGCTTCCAATATATAACATTACAAACCTATGGGTATTTTCCTTCCCTCTGCAGTTCCAGCCTCTTCTGGGGAATTAAGTTATACATACTGCATGAAAATAGGACCAGAGGCTGGGCCTCTACAAGCTGCTAATTGAAAACCTTGTCAGAAGTAGGAGGAAGTGGCAAGAAACTTGGCAGGCCCTGATGCTTTTCATGCTGTACTTAGCTCTGGGTACTTATGAATGGCAGCTCTGCAGTACTTTGCAGAGGTTTGCAAGTTGTGCCAGTGCTGTCTCTGCAATTATAGAACAACATGTTGTTCTCTATAAGCTGAAAAAAAAAGAAAAGAGCATTTATATCCAGAAAGCCACATCCTGTGTTTTTCATCCAGGTAATGCTGCCACTGAAGTGAAAGTGAAGAAGATGGAAGACAAGGCCTCACCTCAAACATATTAGACATGCATGGCTATCAGCTACAGAAAAAGCTGATGAGGCAGTGTTACTCTTTGAAAAAAAAATCCACGTGCTAGATTCCTGGCAAAGATGATCTTAGGCTGTAGTAGGTAAGAAAGTGAAAGAGGGCACAAGGAAGATGTCTGGACCTGATCCTGCAGTTCTCAGTTGAATCCTGCTTCAAAACAACAGCTCACATGGGAGCTGAAGAATCCAGCCCCATTAAAAATTACTACAAATTACCTGATATGAAATGCTTACATTATGAAAACAGGGATGATTTTGCATCTGTTAATGAGGATAATGACTAATATATTCAGGCAGTAGACGTGACAGCTGTCTGTATGTTGTTAGGGGCATGTATTTTTAGATGCCATTTACCTCCAAACATATTAACTACTACATTCTTACAAAGTGCTCCAAACCTCCAAAGCTTAAGATCACAGGTTAAATTTCTTTCTGCTTCTGCATCACTCAGTTACATCACTCTGTCTCATTATTTGAAAGCTCTTATAAATCTGCCAGTCAGATCCTCAGCTAAGTGCTATGGTAAAGGGAAATGGCTAATGCCAACGTGAAACAAAACAAATTTAAAATCACAGTCCACAGAAACACTGCTTGAATACAACTGCACTGCCTGCTGCTCCATTTTAACTAGTTTAATCGCTTGCTGACCAAGCAGGGCTTATAACTGTTAAGGAATACATGTTTGTACTTTTCTCCTATTTTTCAAAACCAAAGACTTGCAAGATGAACTCCAATTTTAAGACAAAAGTCACCCCATTAAATCTTAACAGATGTTTCTCAAGTTTAGAAGATTAAGAAAGATTTCAGCATCAAAAATCAAAGAAAATATTCTATGACCTTAAAAAAGGATAAATCGCAAAGCTCTAAACAAACCAAAAGTCCACTTTGACAGCTGCATCTGACTGAATTGATGAGGTGCTATTGATGTTTGGATTAAACTATGCCTCTGTGATCAAGTACTCAAACATGGGATAAAAGAGGAATATATTCTTTAATCCCACCAACTAATTTTGTGTAGGCAGCAGTTGCAGAAAGCAGTGGTTACAGAACAAACGTTGGAAGTGGCTTCACTTTTGCTTATTGACAAAGCTATTTTTATTTCATTAATTCACCAAGTATACTATCAGCGTTTAAACTAACATGGGGAAATCTATATCAGGCACAGTATTCTCCACAAACAAATCACTGAAAATTTCAAAGTCATTAAAGGTAGAATCAATAGGATATGATTCTGAAGGGCTGGGAAGATGTAGTGCTAAAGTGTAATAGAAAAATTAGATATTGATTTTTTTATATAATCTTGATAAACAAAGTAAACAACACAGGAGATTCCAGTTCTGTTTTTATAGCATCTCTTCTCCAAAAAGGGAAAGGGTTAAGAGACAGTTAAGTCACTTGTTAATTACTGTCTTCGGCTATCACTCTGTAACCCTAGCAACTTGCCACCTCTAGGAGAAGACTACATGACATGCGCTTTCCAAAACTCCTAGCAAGGGAGGAACTGAAGCAAAGCTAGGCTCCAGATGCTACATTACTAGGAATCCAGACAGAAGAAACTCTAAAACAAAACTAGCCACCTGGATACCTGGATCCTCATCTGACTACAACTGGGAAATGGCTTTGGGGTAAATGAGAATCAGACCTATAATGTTTAAAGAGTGGCATTGTGTCCCTTGCTGTGTGCTGGGATACCTCCTGGAGTTCCGACCCATGGTGAGAAGGATACTCTATGAAGGAATGGGAAAGCTTCTGGCTCTTTGCAGAAAGTCCAGTCCAGGCTAACACCAAGTTGTGCCACGGACTGTCAACATATGAAGCCCTACAATCTGAGCAAACAGCTGGGCACATCATTTTCTGGAGTAGAAAGTCCAGTGTTGAAAAAAAAATAGACTCTCGGGACATAGAGATCCCAGATCCGCAGAATGCAGGCACAGAGGGGGAAAAACTCACATATAGTGAATTTGTATTCCAAATAAAGCTTCCGCGCTCAAGCACACAAAACATCCAAACATTTTTTTTCACTTGAGGCACCCAAGAATGTGATTCTGAAGTAATTTACTGGAGAATTATGTCTTTTTAGGGGAGTAACTCCCATCAGTAAATATTTACCACGAGTATCCTTTCACTAAAATAAAGGGGAAAAATGTATCCTGAAGAGATCAAAGGATACAGTAAATGTAGGCAGCCATTCACAGAGCAGACTCTGTGGTGGGGGGATGAATCCACTCAAGCTAGTGGCAAACTTCTCACTGATTTCAAAAAGACTGGGTCTTCACCGCTAACTCTTTACTCTTCTGCCTCTTTTTGTTACTTCTGTTTCTCTTAACAGTTGCTCTTTCCATACAGGTAAGGAACACATACTTTCAGATCCAGACTTGCACGCACTGTTATTTTATTGTGCATGCATAAAAAGAAGAAGAAAGCTTTATAATTCTGAGAACTGCTTCTGAGAAGAGCTAAGCACTCCCAAGTCAAACTGAACTAACCCATACATTTTGCAGGATTAGGCCCAAATTAACCAAAAGCAGCTGCCTTGCATTCAAGAGAGGCAGCAAAAGTGACGAAATGATATCATGAACCATAAAAGAGAAGAATGAAAACAATGGATGGTCTCTTCACCTGACTTAGAAGCCTAAAAAAGGTATATCCTCAGCTTTGCGACAGTCTAGACTCTTTATCATTTCTTCAAGCATAGTTATATGCACATTTTCAGGAAGAGGTTGGATGTAAAAAGAACTTTACATTGCTATCAGATAATACGACTGGAAAACATCAGGTGAGAAAATGTATGTGGTAATATGTCCATGAATTAATGGTTATTCATACAAAAGTATTGTGTTTCTATGTTGTAGAAAAATACATAGAATATTGACAAAAAGTTTGAGCCTGTTGCTGTTTTTTTAATTTTCAGCTGGATAAAATAAATCCTTTCAATTTTTTTCAAACTCTTTAACTCACAAATGTATCTGCCTATGCTTCCAGAATCATAAATATGAATCCAAGCAACACCACTGGTTATGATTTATATTGCTGGTCTGTGATTATTATGCAAAGACAGGTTTTACCATTACAATTATGTAATTCTGACAGTTTTCTTTGTGTTGCTAGGGAATTCTGTAAACAAACCAAATAAAACCACAGAGTACTTCAACAGCAGTGACAAAGTTTCGTAGCCACAATACTAAGAATATGGTCTAATTATTCTATAAACACACTTTGATTTGTTTACTTCAGTGTCAAATTAACTTCAAATATGTAACAACAGTCACTGATTTGATATGGTATACAATACTGCCAGTGACGGCTTTCATTGTAGTGTGTGTAAATCTATCTCTTTTTAAAATGAGTTCATTTCTGAAAGCGTCTCTGCCGTACATTGTGAATACTAAACAGGGAAGCACATATGCAACTTATTTAAAAGAAAATTATTTCCAATGAATTTTGCTATGATCCAGCATATTTCAGCTCCATTTTATTTTTCCTTTTGCACAGTAGAAGGAATAATTTTTAGGACAATTAATAACTCATGACTTAGAGAAACAAATTATAATCTCACTGGGGAAAAACTAACCTCATCTTCATCCATGCAGTTGCCCTGAATCAGTAGATTGTGCTACTTTAAAAGAAAGACAGAATTTTGACCATTATAACCAATATACAAAACTGGGACAAAATCAAATTTTTTGAGCAGTCACAAAGAACACAGATCTTGGAGAGATGCACTGAAGAAACAAATTATTACACTGTGTTTTTCATTTCATACCATATTTAACTGAACTATAATCTAGGAAAACATCAGTGGCTTACAAAAAGATTCGGATGTGGGATTTTTGTTCTTTTTAGGGAGCTCTTTTCTGGGGAGCAGTACAAGAGTTGCTACATACCATGACCATCAGTGGTGGCAAGTAACAAATTTGGTATTGGCAGTCACTGCTCTGCGCAAATGACTTTGAAGTGGCTTGTGATATGCATGCCACAGCTTGGAAAACCCTGGCTTGTATCATAAAGTGCCTTTCACAGTGAAGGATCTCCAAATGGTTTACAAGCTGCACACACTATAGACAGGTCAGAAGCCCACCCACTGAAACAAGGCCAGTTCAGGACAGAATGAGGCTATCAAATGGCATCTGTAAAACTAAATAAGATAATTAAGCAGAAAAAAGAAAGCACATTAGTCCCATATTCTGCCAATACCAGCTGTTTCTGCCCATTTGCCCACATAGTACTGGGAGGTGTGACAACATCCAGTGAACCAATTTCCCTTTCAGAAAGCAAGGAGTTAATGTCTCACTCACAAGGGTCAGGTGTATAAAGCAGAGAAAAGAAGGCAGGAGCAGGGACCTGGCACCTGTCCCAGGAACCAGAAGGGCTTAAAAATGTTAGCAATGAGAGATATGACTCATGTCCAGGGTCTCTTGGGACTGGACTGGCAATTTTTCTCCCCTGGTCATAAATTTTTGTGGTTTCAATAGTCAGGCAGAATGCAATAATCCATGCTGGAATTTCTTTGGGAGACCAAACACCCGTTCTTCTCTCTCTGGAAATAGCAAGACCTGCAATGAAGTGGAAAAGATGAATCTCCATTTTCTAATCTTCACAATAATAGGCCTTCAGCAGGTCTGTGTGAGACACTGACTCAGAAAGAGAGGCATACATCCCTTTAACTCCCTGTCACATGGCTTTTCTACCATGGAGGGTGTGACTGCATCCCAACCTGTTTATGCAAGCTGCCTGCTGTGACAAAGAGCAAAACATTTCTGTTGCAGTAACTGAAATGTCAAAATATTGCAGAAAATTACTGGAAGTTTTGGGGATCCTGCAGGCATTTCGTGTACCTCACCCTGTAAGGGAACCTCCTGGGGTTTCTCAGAACAAACAAGACAGACACTATCTTGGCAATATTTAGAGATGGACAGAACAACATCCTATGAGTGATTCAGGAAAACAAGGCTGGCTGTACAGCTGATGACAGTGTTGGGCTGGCATCCTTTCTGGCTCTGGCATGAAAAGTGATAATAAATAAATGGATTCTAGGGTAAAACAATCATAGAGACAAGATGTGAAAAAGCCACATGAAGAAGTGTTGTATTTCCTCTAGGACATAAAAAACCAGCTCCACAAAGTCTCCCTATTTACCTTTATCCTCAAAGACTGGTGAAGAAATAAATTGAGGAAATGAACTAGAAAAAGGCAGAGGATCTGCCACTGCACAGGGTCAGCCCCCCAGCACATACAGATACCAGTACCACTCAGGTTGCTTCAGCCCTCTGGTGTCTACATAAACACATGCTGAGTTGTCTCGCTCCTGTTCTGCTATGTGACACCTAATGAAGACTTGACCTCACAGAGATCCCATTTACTGGGATCCCAGTTACTACCTCAAATGGTACTGAGCAGAGACACAAGGACTCATGTCCTTTGAAGGACTAAAATCTCCAGGAAGAAAATACTGTATTTACTGTCATTAAGCTGGAACAATCTCGGGACTCATAGAGAGCTTAGAGTTTCAATACTTGTGAGGTAGAAATTGTGGAAATTAACAACGAAGTTGTGGAAATTAGAGGTTATTATTACAAAGCCTCTATTTAAGGGATAATGTTCTTGGCAGAGAAATATATGAGGCAATAAATTGCATTAGTAGGTGATTATACTCCCAAAGCAAAAACTGCAGTGATGGCTGAACAAGTAACCACAAACATCATTATACAACAAGGGAAAGGATAAAAGCCATGATATTGTGCCTTCTAAAATATTTCATACACACACATTATTTTATTCCATTACTAGTGCATTTAAGAGTATTGTGCTTCATTCCTCTTAGTGTTTCCATATTTACCTCAGTAGTACAGATGAAGTCTAAAGGAATTCAGTTCAGAGGTGGGCCTTGGACACCTGACTCACCTGATATCCATTGGTAAAGATATACAGATGGTTTGTAGATCAAGTTCATGGGTAGGGAAACATTTTCAGCTTCTCAGAGGCCCTCCAGTATAGTTCTGCACTTCCACAAGCACAAGAGTATAGTAAGAAATCAAGGAGAAGGGCCCATCTTCCAAGAAATCTGTGGTCCAACCTTCTGGGGGCACTTCCACTTGTACAGATAATGCCTACCTCTAGGACAGAGCCCTAGGTCAGCCCCTCAGGCTGACTGGGGTATAGAGAGCAAATCCCTCCTCCTCATCCTTAGTTCGTAGTTCTCCAAAACCCCACTCATCCCTCCCACTTATTCAGGGTGAATAACTCTTCCAGCACACAGCCCATATGGTTAGCAGAAGCAAAGCAAACTAAGAAATACAGCAAGGGCTGTATCTTCATCTTTCCTGTACTTCATACTTTGCAGCTTGGGGCTGTGATGGTTCTTCAGCTATTCCAAGACCGGTAACAAGGATTCCCTTTTTTCCCTCATTATGTACGGCTGAAAAATTTTAAGTGTTTCACTACCTATGAGCCTCACTGCCATTATTCCTGCCTCTGTCATGTCACTATAAACTTGCTTTATGTGTATGGAGCATGCACCAACCCCAGGCTATACTTAAACTCATTTGGAAATGGGAACAGAATGCAACATGCCATTGTTACACGCAAGTTCCCAAGTCAGACTGCTCCCTGCAGTCTTGGGCCAGGCACTTGATCTCTCTGTAACCTGGGTCTCTGTCTGTTACAGTCAGGTCCACATTGCTATATTCTTCCAACATGCCTCACTTCAGATTGCTGGGGGTGGGAAGCACAGGGATCAGCAGATTTTTCATGACAGCACAATCCAGTACAAACTCACCAGTTTGCAGCAAGCACCCTCTTCCAGAGCTGGCTGTGCCATCTGGGGACATTCTCATCACAGAGTGTCTGTTACTCACTTGTCTGAAGTGAGTCCAACCTGTATACAACCACTGGCAAAAAGGCTCATCATGAAAGCTCTCCCCAAATCTGCATCCAGCAAAGACAAATTGCTCAGCTCAAATCATCTGTTTAAGCTAGCATTGTTCATTTTGTCTTCCAGTAACTACCAGTGGCTGTGTTTGAGCCTTGCCTTCCTGTTCCATTGTGATCTTGAAACAACTAGATCCATCTCTACTCTCCTTCTCTCATTCTTTAATACAATATGCAATTTTTTATATCTGCTGCCACACCCACCTTGCCTCCAAGCCCCACCCCCAGTATTAGCACATAAACACATATATATTCAGCCTACCCTACTCACCAGCTATCTCAATTCAGCAGCACTCCAAGCCTGAAAACACCTTGGTGAAGCAAGCTTCAAACATTCACCTCACTAGCCCTTTGCCATCCAAGGAGCTCCTGGGTACAAACAGCCATGAAACTCTCCTGGGCAGGAAAGGAGGAAAGACATTAACCGCAAACTCATTCCCCAGGGTATTTTCTGTGTGTCCTCAAGGGATGACATCACCTCGCCTGAAAGTGGCCCCCTGACACACTTCTAGAGAAGTTTGATTCATTTTCAACTATCATTTGCTAACCCAATAATCAATAAACTGGTCATTGGTTAACAATCCCAGGTTAAATCTACCCATCTGGCTTTACCTTTAATGCATTAGGGACAATGCATATGATCCCTTTTGCAGGCAGAGTTATAACACTGGGAAAAAAAACATCTGGATTGTTTTCAGCTCTCGCAGCTGCTTGCAAAGCCTTGGATACAACAGCAGCAGTATTAAGTGAGCAACACTCTCACTACAAGGGCTGGTGTTGGTCTCTTTGCAATAAGCACGCTTTTTTACCTATGAATGGGTTTCCAGGCCTTAACATCTGAATCGGATGTGCCTCTGTTACCTGAGAACTGAAAAGAAGCAAAGCCAAATACAGAGCAGACCTGTTCGCAGGAAGACCTACAGAAGTACCTGAAAGCAATATAAGGCTTTAGGGTGGTTTTCACATCTTTTTTTTATATTTCCTACTTATCATAAGAGCCTACAAAAAGGAATATGCCCTTGTGAATAAGTCTAACTGAAGCCATTTTTTGCCTTTTTAAATATCCAACACAAGGATAATCGTAACTTTTTTCCAAAGCCTTTTTTTTGCCCTCAGCGGAGTCTTCTCTCTCTACCTCCTCACACTTCTGCACATGTAAGAAAAATACCAGCTGCATTGCCAGCTATGCTGCCAGAATTGTGTGCAAGAACAAAAGTTTGGTGATTTCTAGCACATGCATTTGGTGCGTCAGACACTTCATGGAGTGCTGCAAACCCCCAGTGAAGGCTTTGAACTTGTGTATATTGGCCATAAGCAAACACATTTCTTCTGGATTCCTCCATGTTCATGGAGACCTTCTGCCACTCACTTTGGTATGCAAGCTGACCAAACGGGCTTTCATGCATATGCTGCACCAGGTTATATCTCTGCTGAAAATCACCCCAAGGAAAAATAAATTACTAGATATCACAGTTTGGGACACAGAATAAGCAGAAAAATTAAGTGGAAACCTGTTTAATATATTAACCCTCTTACCATGGTAATAAAGCTTCTGTGTCTTTCTCCTCAATTCACTCTGATGACTTTCACCTTAAACAGCACACTTCATTACTACCAATGCACTGGGCAGTATAACACATCTTCCAAATCAGCTGGTGCCAGTTGATGGTGCAGATAAAAGACCTAAAAAATAGCCAGTATGTTAAATCACACTGAGAGTCATTGGCAGAATTGCTGCAAATGATTGTCCTGAGATTCAGAGAGGAAAAAAGCCCACTACCACAAGTAACAGGTAAGGATTTCTATTTCTGCACCTTCAGTAGAGCAATTTGTAGCTGACAGGATCTGACAAGCATCCCACTAGAAAAAAATTACTTCCACAGATGAGCTTCAAACCCATGGGATCATCAAGTCAGAGGATGGGGAGAAGTGTGTGGGGGTAGGGGGACAGCAGGAAGTTCTCTGCTCATTGAAGTGCAGTCAGATGCAATAAATATCATCAGCAACTGTGCACTGACAATCCATCCTGCCAACGTCTGCAGCTAAGGCAAAACAGGGATTAAAGTACCTTCTTAATTCAGCGCATTCTTAATTTCTGCAAGAGCATTGTGGACTGTCCTGATCCATTGCTGATGTACCCTGGGCATACAGCAGTGCTACCAGATCCTTCCATCGGTGCAAACTGAGATCTGGTGTAAAACTGAGATCCTGATCTCCCTCTAACAGGAGGAAAAAAGTCCTTCTCAAATCAAAAAGACCCTGACTCAGTTCTGGACAGGTAACTTTCCAGAATTTCCCCAAGATCTTTTTCTCCTGTGTCTCCTGCTTTGTGGGAACCAAAGCTTATGAAGGTGAGGTCCTCATAGGTGAGGGCTAGGAAAATGGTCATTCAATAGGAAGGAAGGCAAAACACAAAGGACAATTGGGAAACTACGGTGGATACATGCTAATGTAAGGCTCCCAAGAACCCTGCAGCTGAGATGATTTATTGATGGCTGTCATACAAGGATCACAAAACTATCCATAAGACTACAGAAGTATCCATAATGCTGAAGGAACTGCTTGTACCATCTTGGACCACAGCAGATAAGCATCCCCATGAGCATTCCTGTGGATCCAGGCAAATTCAGATTGGCTTTCCCCACTCCAGACTCTGTAGTAAATTGGAGCTACCAAAAAGTCAAAAATGCATGGCACATAACAAACTTCTCTGAGATGACCAGTCTTCTGACAAACTTTCTTGCCAAAAACCTAAGTGAAAGAATAACAAGGCTGAAGTCTCAGTTTGAGATGGAACTCAGTACCTACGCAAACTGTTCAGTAAACTTCATTGCAAATTAAAAGGGCCAGTAGCCCAGATTCAGCTATAAAAAGGACCCAATGGGTTGTGCCACTGTCTGAAAAGGAAGACGCTTTACCTGCTTGTAAAGTGATAGCTTCTCCTTTGTTGGGTTTAGAGGTCTGCAAGGCAGAAGGGATGGAGGATCCTGTTCCTCTGTTCCTCTGGCAGGAAACAACCTTCCATATTCAGTTCAGGAGCAATTCTTTAGTTGTAAAGCATTTGTGGGATCAGCTCTCCCTGAGAACACACAGAGATAAGAAGCCCAACACCAAGCACAGGAGAAACAGAATCTGATCTTCCCAGAAAATCCTGTTATGCATTGCTGTTAGAAGAGGCTTCAGACAAAGAGCTGACCTTTTTGGTACCCTATGTCAGTACTCAAGCTCAATGCATCATTTAGTCACTACTACTACTCACTCAGTCACTGTTAAATCTCACTACATCCAATTCAACAAGTAGCCTCTAAAACATTGCATAGCACATCCAAAGTGAAATACCCTCAAGCTACCACAGAGAGGGACAACAGCAAAGAAAAAAGATGTTTATTAATTTCAATGTCCTAAGCTGTACGGGCAACCCATCTTTCTCATATACCCTCCCTTTCTGGCTGTATATTACACATGAACTCTGTTTTTTGGAACAGAGGCTAAAGAAAAGGACTGCTGGTATTGTCTCCTTCGGAGGCTTGGTGGAAAATATAATACAGAGTATCACAGCAGAAAAGGAAGGAGACAAATGGGTATAAGCAAAATAGGGGGTAAGGAGTAGGGAGAAAATGCAAGGAAAAATCTTTCTGTCGTTTGGTTACAAGGAAGAAACAGCTCAATATCAATGCTGCTCTATGATAACATTTATGCAGATACCTTCAAGGCAGATAAGGAAATATCAACAAAAAGGTGGCTCAGAGGTGCGCTACCTCTTTTTAAATGGTTCCTTAATAGACAGTGGATGTGTAAAGAGAGGAGTTGGCTCAGTTGCCTACAGTAGAAACGTTAATGGTTTTGCAACATAGTAAAACACACATGGAGCTGCAAGTGAGTTGGAAGACAGAAACCAAATTTGGGGTCAGAAAATAAAAGGGCCTCTGTACCTGGCAGGAAGAAGGGAACATTAAGCTCAGTCAGGAGCTTGGAAACACCATGAGAGAGCCCACGCTAGAAACAGGCTGTTTTGCTGGTGAAATTCTCTCAGTTGTGAGTCTACCTGCCGACTCTGCAAATGCATTAATAAAAGCAGACCGAGACAATTTAATAAGCTCACTCCTGCTGCCAATTCCTTTTCCTCCATTAAAAGAAATAACCCATCCCTCTGGTTCCAGTCTGCTAACCACCTGGCATAAAGCCCAAGTGGGGCTCGGCTCTCCAGCCCTGAAAGGCAAGAGGTGAAATCCAGTCCTTGCTTAATACCAACAGCATAAAGCCAATTCAAAAGTCTTTAAAAATCTATCTTTGATCGAAAGGAAGATGTTGTTTAATTGAAAAGTCTCCTTTTCTGGAACAGCTGGATTTTCCTCAAGCTGCAGCCACTTCAAAAGGATTCCCAGTAATGTCAGAGCTTCTTAGGTTTAAACTGTCAGCATCGGAAGGGCTGCTACAGGCTTTCGTCTCCTGCAGGTTCCTAAAGACCTCTAGTATATAAAGAACCATTTTAAATAATATAAATGCTTTAAAAATAAAGAAGGGAGGGAAAACGCTAAGAAAAAATTCCCTCCAAATATAAAGTTATCATAGTTTCTGCTGAACACTGATTTCTGCAGCAGTTAGGTATTTTTCTAATATTAATACTTTTGGTCCTTGTTCCTTAATCTGCATAACATGTAAACAGTAATGAGGTACCCATTGCTGTAGACACACAAAAACATATTTTGGAATTGCTGCTTTACTTCAAATGCATTCAATTTAAATGCAGATGGAAAATGCACTTAGGCAGGCATTATTATTCAATAGTGTGCCCTGTCATGTCTCATCATGCTTGACTAAAAATTTGTAACTCTGGCATAGCTGGCATAAATATAGGGATATGCCAGTATCTGGATGGAGACATAACATTCTCCTCCAGGGAGAGGAGACAGCAGCTTAACAAAGTTGATGTCATACTCAAACTCCACTGAGCCCTCAAAATAAGACAGACTGGCTTTTTTAAAATTTCAGAACTGCCCTCTGCACCTTAACTTTTATGACCCACATGAGGATTTTACCATTTCTGTATTTATAGCTTTAAATTCCTGGCACAAACTGTCTTTATAGATAAGCAAAAAACACAGGCAGTTGGCTTTAAAAACAATTCCTCCACACAGACAATGCTGAGGTCTGTTCAGAATTGAAGTAGATGAACAGAGACTCACCTGTATTCTCAAATCCATGGGCTGCTCACGTTTAAGGACAAAATATTTGAGACCGTTTTACTGTTGGACTTGGGAGACCGGTGCTCTGGAGTCTGTAAAACATCAGGTAGGACCAGTCCCCCCTGTTCCCTCAGCTCTCTGCCTGGACTTACACAGACCATATTCAGCTGACCTGGATTCTACTACATCTCCATGCCTTGCTTTTCCTGCACAAGGGCTCTAAGAGACTTTCCACTCAGCAGCTCATGTAAGCTTTGGGACTTCTCCTCCCTGGACTTACACCTTTAGGGTGAGGTCCTCTGTGAATCCCATCCTCATCTTTCTTTGTGCTTAAACTCCTCACTTGCACAATGAGAAACACAGAACTTCAAAGGGTATTTGTGAGGGCAAACAGGGCTGCTCAGAGACTGTAGGAATGGAAGTCATAAAGCGGGACACTGCAAAACACATGACAGGAAAATCTCCTAAAACATATGCACATATTTAATAACAACTGATTTTTGGGTTTCCCATGCATGAGGACCCATAATGAGTCTTCTGTCATGTCACATTGTATTAGTCATAGTCATACCAGTGTATTCCCTTTACAGCAACTGGGGTGGCTGGTTTTCTGAATACTCATATTTGCTATCAGTAAATTTGGAAGTGAGGGACAAAGGGTGAGATTAGGACAATTAAAAGCTTATTCCATTACCAATTACTTATATTGCTATGCTACTCCTACGCTATCCCTGGTGTAATTCTATTAAGTTTTTGGAGTTACAGCAGGGAAAAATTTGGCTCAATGTGCTTAAATTTTTTTTTTTAATTTGATACTCGTGGCTGTATTTATATCCAAAGCAATATGTCTCTTATTACAAACATAAGTCTTTGTAATGGCATACGCCCTGAATGCATAGGACATTTAGCCCATAAAAATAACCAAGGTCTGATCCAGTCTCCATTGAAATAATCTACAAAACTCCCATAATTTTTAATGGGAACAGAATCAGGCCCCAGCTTTTCTGCCCTTAGAGGGGAGAGTTGCATTAAGAGTTAGTGGTAATATCCCCATATTGATGAGTCACTCACTTTGCAGTACATAACATTTTATGAAGTAGAGAATCACTTTCCCTAAGCAATTACAATTTTGAGACAGGATCTCAGGCACTGGCAAGTTCCTTTGTTTCACAGCCCACTCTTGTGTGGCGCTACAGCCATTCTTAACATGCCGGCCTGGTTATTTGCTAGGGTAAATAATTTGTAAAATGTGGTTTCTGTGATAAGAAGAGATCCCAGCTGGATATTAAAGTCTGGGTTGAGATTTCAATGAGTGAAGGTTTCCCTTAAACTTCTCACCCCATTTCTTCATCTTCTTGATTAGCGGCCTGTCAGTAAGAACAAGAACGTCCACCTCTGAAGCGTATTAGCCCTACTGAAAGAAGTCCCCTTTAACCCTCGTCCGGTATTGAGTGTGAACAACAGAAGCTTATCACATATGTAATAACATGAGCAAGTGCAACTACTGCAGAAATCTTTAAAAACCTATGTGTGTTACCTCAGCACTGGCAGAAATGTAGGCATTCCTTCTACCACGTTTTAGGAAATACTGCAGACCACTAGCAAAATCCTCACATCTCTCCAGCAAAACTGCTAAGATCTAACGTGAGCTCTGCCCACAGGAACAATGGGCTGTACTAAGAGCATTGCAACAACTGAAATTTACTGTTCCGTCAGAGGGGAAAGTACGTATTGGTATCAATTGCTCAGCTTTGATGGGTGAGATAGGAAGATTTAATTATTTGGGATCAAGCCTCCAAGCCACACCTCTGTATTAAGAAAGAGAAAAGATGTAAAAAATGGACAGGGCATCTAACGGCATTTGATAGATTGGTCCGGGGGACGGGGGGCGACTGTATTCTTTTCAATTCAGAAACATTTTACAGTACTTAAGCAAAGCATTACCCTGGCCACTTGCTCTCTCTAGTGGCCAGTATGGAGAATAGCCTAAGCTTTCAACAGCATGTACAACGTTTCAAAAGTTTCTAAAGGAGAAGCACTTTCAGAAAAGAAAGGCAAACTACAAGCTTTAAACGGAGATCATTGAACACTTGATCTGCCACTCAAAGCTTTGTCATCTCACCATCACTCTCGGGAGAATGTAGGAAACAGGACTGAAGTATCTGATTTTCCTCTAACAAACCTCCTTGAGCTGCTAACTGAACTCCCTGCTTCAGTTTTCGCCATGGTCAAAGTGTCCTTGAGGCACACTGCTAATGCACAGCATTACTTTCGATGGGGGAGAGGTATGATTCAAACAGTGAAGATCCCAGTTCTGGTTAGCTTTTACATGGTATGTTATAATACAGAATAGAATCTGCTCAAAGTCCAAAAGCAGCAAAAATTATGTTCCTAGAAATTAAATTGCTATGGGGTCTTCAAAAATATCCAATTCTTTTTTGAAAGGTAAATGCAATTATTACAACCTAACAAAGTCTTATCAGCCAAGCTTTCTGAACCAAAGTATCTGCTTCCTCTTCCGCTACAGCTTGTGCTCTTACAAACTTCAGACTGCCCAGCAGCAGTGTAAATCCACTTCTAACATTTCCCAAGGAAGGGCTGTGGACCTTTGAATTATGTTCTACTAGAACTGGAGAAGATGACTTTTAAAACATAAAGAAGAAATAAAAGTTATAGATGAGAGTCTAAAACAAGTGGAAAACAGATGTAAATTAAACAACTTACTACATAACAGCAATGGAAAAGACAGTGCCAAGGCTTTGGTTTTAAATAGAATACTTTTATTCCATGTAGTTTTTTTAGTACAGAGATTGAAGTTACAAGGCACTACCTCAGTCTATTGTTTAATGACATTTATAACTCTACAACAGTATTTTGCAAAAATTACTGCTCAGGCTTAACATTTCTGATTATGGAATAGACAATACAGTGATGTCATGAACGCAAAGTTAGTAAATTGTAATCTGTCATTTTGCTTTAAATAAGTGTATTTCTTCAGACAATAGGCATGATGAATATAAGCGCAAATGAACCATGAATCTCTTCAATTATTCTTATTTAGATTCATTTTCCTATGAATTTTCATTTAATTCCAATCACAATCTCTTTACCATAAATCAAAGGCAGCCCTGTCTTGTGGCAACATGTCTACTTAATATAATGAAGAAACACCTACGGTCATAAAAAATAGCATTTCCATGATCCAAGGTTCTTTTATAGCAGTACAGTCTTGTGTTTGAGGCTATATTCTGGAGTTTGCAACATAGTCCCTTCTCCTCTAGCATCAGATTGTTACTATCAACCACAGCAATTACACAGAAACTACATTAAAAGCCTTTTACCTTTAACACTAAACCCAGGTAACCTGTGGTCAATAAGGATATGATTCTCCTAATGCTAGAACCTCAGCTCATCTACCCATCACCATTCACCTCTTGCCCTGACATCATGGAAATGAGCTGGTATTATCAAAATAGCCCATGTTGCCTCACTTGGACTCAAGCCCAAGGCCTGAGAGATTCCAGATCCAGCTTTTCAGTTCAGGCAGATCCTCAGGGGGACAACGTGGGCCCTAATTGCATCAGTGGTAATAAAGATGCTTAGCTTAGCTGTCCCACTCAAGTCCACAGCCCCCTTGAACATGGCAAGCAGCTGGTCCAAAGTTTCCCAGCCAGAATCCTTGTGCTCCATCTGGCTCATGCTGTCTTTTGAATTGCAAACTACACATCTGCAATGGGATTCCCATGCTGCTCATGACACCCTGAAACCCTCCTTCTGGATATCGTGGTCTCAGCTGAGGTCATGACCCCTTGTGAGAGTAAGCAAATGCAACCTAACTCTCCAAGAGGCTCCGAAAGACTCCTGTCATGCCCTCTGTTGGGAACCACTGTTTTAAAGCCCCACACAAAGCCCCAGGGTCGTAGGGTACAAAAACTGTGCTACAATTCCTTTATGTTGCTTCTCCCTCACCTGTTTGCCTCCTAGGACCATATCAGGTTTTAATCTTCTGTTTTGCTAACCTTTGTGGCATACAGTTGATCAACTTCTGCCCACTTCCCAAGGTGATCCTGTTCACCCGTGGAGCCTCCTGCTCCTCTCTCCTGACACTCTCCTATTGTAAGTTAGCAGAATAGGCAGAAGGCAAGGAGATAATCAGGCAGCCGATGTGGTCTGAATACAAGTCTCGTTATCTCTTTATGCATTCTCTCCTCAAATTGTATGACCTGCATTTCAGGCACCCTTGGGCTTGGGATTTACATTTTTAATATCGGGGGCTTGTGACGCTGTCCTCTTGTTGGTTAATTGGTATCAGAGAGCAAGTGTTTTCCCTTCCACTGAAATAAATCTCCCCTAAAGCTGCAATTGCTCATTCTTTTGTTCCATCCTCATTTGAAATGGGTTCTGCAAAGCCTCCACACCATGCTAAATAATCTTCAACTCTCACTTTTTAAAATCTGTTGGTTTATGCCTTAATGGCTTTGATGGGCTTTGCTATTCAGTCTTGTTACTTAAACCACTTTCCTCATATTCCTAAACTCTGTGTTTTCATTCATCCTTACCACAGTGGACTCTTTGAAGCTGAAAGGATTTATTTATTATCCAGAATACTTTTCCCCCCTGATTTTGGAAACATACCTTTTTAAAAGACAATGTGACACAGTTCAGGGTATTTTCTTGGTCTAGAATATAGAGCCTAAAACAAACACATTTTGTGTTCTGATTTGCTGAAAAATCCATCTGTACCTCGCAGGGAATCATTTTTCCAGTGGATCTGTGTCACCTCCAAACAATAGAAATGTTGCACTCATCATCAGTTTAATGTGATCTGAAATAACATTCTGTTTGAATTCAGTTGTTAGTGGTGTTAATAAAAGCTAATCACTAGCAATGGTGAATTTCTGGAAGATTACTGCATATGAGCTGTAATTCTCTGTCTTCAATATGCATTGCAATTTTAAATTAAACTAATTTGGACACACACATAGGAAATGTCAGTCTGGGTAACGCTGTGTAAACAGACAAGTATCACAGAGGAGGATCAGGAACAAATAAAATCGTCTGTGTGATTTTGTTCTTAAATCAATGTTGACACTTTTGCTGCTCCTACAATGATAATGTAACTCTCAGCTCTCTCTTCATGTGCTGTCCTTATTGTGCAACCATGGAAATATTGGAAAGTGTAATCATCATTTTGTCAGTCATTAATTTTAATATTGTTCTCCAAATATTTGAAAATATCTAAAAACAAGGGCAGAATTTCCAAAGCTCATCTGTCAGTTGGAGGCAGTCAGCTCTCTTTCCAACCCACACACAGCTTCTTCGAAAACTGGAAAGATGTCCATGTATTTGAAACATTGCCAGTTGCTTCCAGGCCAGACAGCTGATGTGCCCAGATTCCTCCATCCTCTGGGGGAAAAAAATGCAACCAGAATCAGGAGTCGAAGTTGGTTTGGTTTATATTTTTACACTGATTCCAAGAAAGAGATGGTGTCACTGAAACACTTCATTCAAAAAGAGTTTTTCTAATGACTGAAGCTGTGATTCAGCCCCAAAAGACACAGACCTTGAGCCAACCTGAAGCCAGAGATTTCATTTCATCTGGCTTCTATGGGGAAAGAACTGAATCCATACTGAGCCCAAATTTCTGGGCTGATGTGGAATAGCATTTACCTACGTAGAGTCCAGCTGGAGGCTTATTGTATAGCAGGATACAGTGAGTTTTTACTTCTTCAAAGCAGTTAGTCATGAACACAGGCTTGGCTGGAGACCTTTGCTTTCTGTGACCTAACCAGGACACAGTGGTATTTAATGGGACTGTGACTCTTTTTGTATTGCAAAATGGCCCCTGCAGTGCTTTGACTTTCCCTGCAGTCATGGTCCCTCACCTGCCGTACTTACATGCTCCAAGCTGCAGGCTGAAATGCCAGCTTTAAGGGTGTGGTCAAATACAGAGGCAGGAGCCAAGGTTTGTATATGCATTGGGTGGCCTGGGGTTAACCCACTTAACTACATTAAGGTCATCTTAGTTTTAAGTTGAGAACTATACCACTTATTTTAGTATCTCACAACAGGGGGGGTCACTACCAGGATTAGTTGATGCTTGCAAAGTGCTCTTGAGGTTGTAAAGAATTTTAAGTGCTATTTTATAAAGTTGTCTGCAGAATATGACAACACAGGCCACTCCTTACCAGGTCTACTGGTCAAGATGGACTTCTCCAGAGTCAGATTTCCAAGTGATTACAGTTCCCTGCTCATATTGTGGCTCAGGTTTCACCAGTGAAGAATTTGGAGGGATCCTGCTCTTGGGCAAATGGAAAAATTGAAATCCCATGACAGAAAATCTTCCAGCAGTCTTTTTAAGTTAGAAACAGGTTTCTATTATTGGTTAGGCTGGGGGAGGGTAGTCACCAGGAACTCTTGTCTCCTTGCAACAAGGACAAGAAGAAATGTACCCTTGCTCTGCAAAATGCACCATGGACTAGATGTTATTCATGGCCACAGTTCCCCATGCTTCCAGGAGGGCAGTAAATGGAACTTCCAAGGGATGTAGCATACTATCTCCATACTCCAGTGATACCAACCCGTATCCATTAGGATTGAGGTCTGCTATTAAGCACAGCAAAAAGGCAGCTTGCCTGCCACAGATTTTTCCCAATTTTCATATGATGAGAGAGTTTCAGGCATCAGACACACTTTCAAGACATTGAGCATCAGCTGAGCTCTGAGCTCTGGTAATTGCCCACACATGGACGCAGGGTCTAAGGTGGGGGGGGGTATTAGCTTAACTTTCAACAGCAGAACTTAGCTATGTTCAAAGTACATTACCAGCTCAGGGACTAAGTGCTTGTGCATGCCTATTTACCACAGGTCAGACAACATGATTAAATATATTATTCCCAAAACTGATTGGCACTCTTTTTCCTGATTTAATTATTTTAGATGTGGTATTTATTTTGTAAACTAAAAAAAGTAAATCCATACACGCCCTTAATGCCGACACTTTAGGAAGAGCAATGTAACTTCCACTGCTTTCATATATTCTCTTCTGGTCACAGAGGACCCACCTCAGTCACTGCCCACCCTTCCACCTCTGCTAAAAGACAGTAAGAGTGGGCAGGTCATGCAACTGTTAAATTCTGGTCTAAACAAGTCAGGCTAAATAAACCAGCAGCAAGTCCTAGTAAAACTGATGCAAGTTAAAAGAGCAAGGCTTGTTATCACTTAACTGAACAGTGAAGACTACTTAAGTTAAGTGGGCTTGTTTGGACTTATCAGTTCAGGCAGTGACCACGCATACAGTTCAGACAGCAGATGGGAAGGGAAGGAAAGGAATTAGACCCCTATCATTGGGCCCACAGGTATTAAATTGATGGGAAGCTAAGAGGAGAGACTCCTTCAGCCAGCGTAACTACCTACCTTGGAAAGGCACATGTGGGATAGCACCTTTCTTAACTGAGAGTAGCAGTAGCTCTACCTGGAATCTCCAGAGGTCACACTCCCTGCCCCACAACTCCTGCAGCCACCTCCCTGCAGTGTTTAGAGGCCAAGTATGGGTAACTGGTTCCTGCCCTGTGCTACTTCAGTTGCTGGCTCTGTTTTTGTTTTCATGCCTCTTATGCCCCGGCTGTATCAGCCCCGAATTTGATTCAGGAAGTCTGAACCCAGAAACAAAACAAGCCTGTACCACCTAAAAGAGACAACATCTCTCTCCCTTTGCTCATTGATTAGTACTTTTTAGCTGCTTCTACTCCCCCTTAAAACTTACAATTCAAGAAGTGGAGAAAAATAACTCTTCTCATTAGCAATAACAGTCATGTGAAAAAAAACTTGTCTCACTAATTACGGCATTGTGTTTGCAGTCCATTTGCTCTCGATCACCACTTCTTTTCAGTTACTCCTTATACTGCTGCTTCATCTTGCTCAGTGAGTAGGACAGCAGCACAAGGGGATCCAGTACCTCTTACTGCTCAGCTACTTTTTTTTTTTTTGCAAAACCTTAGTGAAGCCTTTTCACCTCTCTCCCAGAGGATAATTAGGTATAATGAGGGATAACACTAGAAGTCCAGTGACGGCAAGTCCTGTGTAATACCATTCTTTACAGACATAGCATATCCAAAAACAGGTGAGCCAGCAGTATTTTTCCATGGAGCTTTCTCTGTCCCCCAAAAAAAGAAAGAAACCAATAAGCTAAATCTAGCAAGCCACTTAAACTGATATTATTTCCCTGGTCATCCAAGGAGTGAGTGAGGACAAGATACCTCTGTGCTTAAGAAATTAAGTTAGAGTAAGAGTTGATCTCAGCATCCCAAACTGGAAAGAAAGAAAAAATTTGACAATTCCAAACTGCTTTCTGTTCATCTTGTTTGCAACCTGACAAACCTCATTACAGCTGAATTTCTGCAGAGCATCACAGTGACATTCAATGGACCACTTGCAAAGTATGCATTTCCTTCAAGTGTCCAGAACAAACTATATGGACCTGGAGCTGGGGCCAGCTGTTTATTAGAAAGCCAAGCTTCGGGCAAAACAACCTTCCAAGCTTCCACACTTGCTCCAATTTGCCAAATAAACACACAAAGCAAATAATGGGGAAGGGGAAGAAGGACGGGGGAATCACAGTGTTCCTTTGCCAGAAAATGTCAAAATAAGCCAGAGATAGGAGCCAGTAGAGCTACTTACACCACATTATAATATGCAGAGCATTACCTACCTCCTGATCCTGATAGTAATTTGTCATTATACTGAAACCTCATTGCATTTGTTTCCTTTAAGGGAGCCAGAAGTCTCATATGCCACCCCCCATCTTTGAGTGCATGTAGTCAGGCTGCCTATCAAGACATTTCAAGGGAAAGCCAAGATCTGCACCTCGGAAAGCCAACAGTTTCTCTGTCTGTGTGGAAACCTAACGGACACAACATAATGTGGAACAGCCTGTCCCAGCAAAGGGCTGAACTGCTAATCTTCTCTGGTACTGCCTAAAAGCAGCAAATGGTCCTGCTCTGGAAGCACAGTGAGGTATAGCTCTCAGCCAACTCACACGAGCAGTAAGAGCTGCAAAGGATGCCTTGGGATGCCTCTCCAAGTTTCAGTACCTGTCTTCTACCTGCCCCCAGAGGCTGGTAGCCACACACCAAGCAGACTAAAGACAGCCTTGTGCAAGACCTTCTATATTAGACTCATCTTGACCTCCAACTTTGTTTGTGCACCAAGAACACAGCAATTGGACACCACTTAAAAAAGAACAACGCTGAAATCCTTTCATTTTATCCATCTCTCTGGCACTCTGAGGGACATTTCTGGCTGGGAACTGTGACTTAGACAGGTTGGGTGTCAAAGCATACTTGCTATGATACTTCAGGTCTCTGTGCAAGCTAATCTAACTTTAAGGAGAAGCCAGCTCAGTAACTCAGCCAGAGCCGGCCTGAAACAAGGTTGCCCTCCCAAACCCTCACTACCCCCTCCCGCTTCTAAAACATAACCTACCTGTCTTGAGCCAAGACCCCAGCAATGTGTGGGCTGTCTCTCTACCCGATGACTTAAATTCCCCATGCCTTTACATGAAGAACTCAACTCTATTTGCAACCCTACCCTTCCTTTTCTAAGTTCTCTCCCTTTTCAAGCATCCAAGCCTGAGGGTAAGGTTCTACAGTAGCTCAAGCTCGAGCCTGTTTTGATCCCATCTTCACCTCTGTAACACAAGTCACATAATCCAGTCTCCTTCCTTGCACTGTTATTAGAGGTCATACAACGTGGGCCCATTTAAGGAGCCAGCACAGCTGAAAATAACCTACACAAAACAGAGAAAAAAGAAGTGATTAAGTTTCAGACAGATCAGTCTCCTGAACAGATTCACTGCACGTGAATGGAAAAGGAGGGAAACATCTTTCCATGGGAAAGATGTAACAAAGCAGTATGGACCTAGTACAGAAGAACTGTCCCCACAGGCAGTGGCCAGTGAACCTGATACTTGCTAAGCCCAGGAGGTATGCCTGTGTCAGCTGATGGGTCATAGCTTAACTAGATGCAGGTAGATGGACAGAAGGAAAGGAGGAGAGTCCTAGGGTGGCTCCAGCAAGTTGTGTGTACCTAAGGCCAGCTCTGAGCTCTGCACCACACTGTGGCTCTGCAGTATAGACATGCATATTCACTGATCTCAGAGATGGCAAGCAAAACCACCAGCAGTGACTCTGATTCATCTATCATTTCCCTTTCTAGCTCCAAATGTGCCCTGTGAAACTGTTCAACAGTCTTTCTTTGTATGAATTAGGAAATGCACATACTCTGCTTCATTCATATATTTCTTTAGTTATCAGGTGCCTATCTTGTAGTTAGACAGCTTCTGACTGCCCTTAAAATGTAGTTCATGTCCACCCTTTACTATAAGAAAAGCAGCAATCCTTACAAAAGACAAGATTATTCCAAACCACCATCCTATTTTAGACTATAGCAATGAAAAAAATGTCACTGGTAATTTGGACTATTGTTGAATATGCCAATAGGTTTACTTTGTACTCTAAAAGGGAAATCAGATAATTGCTTCTGCAAGATTGCACACTCCTTATTGTACATGGTTATTGCAAAACCTCCAGCAAAGATACATTTAAAAAAAAAAAGTTTTCAGAGACTCTTAAGTCTATCCTCTTGCCCCCAGCACCCTCTTTTTTCCCACCCCAAAATCTCACATCTTTACTTTATCCCTGACTGCAAAATCAGCATAAAAAGTGAAACCTGACAGGAATTGGGGGAGCAGTTTTTAAGTAAAGGCAAAACGAATCTTAAAAGGATCTTGGTCATTTATAAATATTTAAAGACTGCAACCACAAAATCAAAGTTTTGTGTTTCAGATACTTTTATGTACTGGTCTAACCGAAAACAGCTTTGTATAAAAATACAGTTTTGCAAGTCAGCCCACTTCCATAAAGAGAACTATCCCCTTAAGCTACTGCTAAAAGGTCATTTGGCCCGCAGGGACTTGCCCCTTCTCTCTTACACTCCCGTTAGCAGAATGGGAATGACCCAGCATCCCATAAACCTCTAAGCCCTTGAAATACCAGAGGCACCCAAGTCAAAGAATAAGAAAAGCCATTAATTTGGCGTTCATTTCCCTTTTTAGATTCTTGGTGTGAGCTGTTTCTGGACCTGGATCCTGCAAAGGCTCAAACACAGGTTTAGCTTTGCACACTGCATGGGGTTCCATTTACTTCAACAATTGCAAGCACTGAGAGGCCCAGGGTCTTATAGACAAACTGGAAATCAGGCTCTGCTATGTTTTTAAAAAGGATCTCATCTATCTGAAAGCTCATTTGCATGGGGGGGGCGGCGGGAGGTTGAGGGTGTTGTTAACCGATTACAGTTACATTACACCATGATTAGTCCAACTGAAAGAAAACAGCAGGAAGAAAAAAAAATAGCTCCTACTTCCTCTCCACTCCCAAGTTAGTTTATTATGTGTATTTGATGGCCCTTCACGAAAAGGCAGTAAGACCCTGAACCTGCAATGACCCCTGTTTCCACACAGAACATATGGACTTCAGTGCAGAGGTTTGCCTGGACAGGGCTCATTGTCAACTGAGACTCAAACATCCCTGAGCAAGCAGAAAAACAAAAACATATTTTAATATTTCCCTTAAAGAAAAAAAATAAGTCTAGCAGATTTTGAATATTCTGTTTCTATCAGACACTTCCTATCCTGTTGTTTTACAACTGAACACATCCCTGTAGGTGCTGGATGCTCTGCAGGGTCTGCACTGTTTATGTGTAAGGCACCATTCTGCAGCATCTTGAGCTGTGTTACTCAGAACCTTCAACTCCTTCTGAACCCTGCTAGAGTTGAGGGCACTCAGCCCCTCTCCTGATGGGACATAAAACTAGTTTACTTTGATCTTAAGTGCTAGAATTGTTTGTGATTAAATCTAATTTCATCAAATCCTCAAATTTATCCATTCTCCTAACATTTGCAACTTCACTGAAAACAATACATGTAGAAATCACTAGCATCACACATCCTACTGAAGATGAAGTTAATTTACAGAATCTAGCCTTTAAAATACAAGGACTTCACAACAAATCTGTTCCTATAGCAACAGAGTAAGCTTATGTGAACTTTAGGCATTCATATTCATAGAAACTCCTGAAGCAAGACTGACTGTTGGCCATAACATCCCTACTCTTGCCAAGTTTCAAATAGTGCGTGAATTATGCCAAAAATAAATGGGTGTGACTAATACAAGCACACAGAACACCAAGGGAAAAAGAAACACCCAAGCTTTTGCCTCTAAGGCAACATTTGTTGATAGAAAAGACGGGCATTTGGAGAGCATGCCTTTTCCTTCCCTCTATCTTTTTGCTTTACTTGCACTTCATAAAAGCCCCACATGCACATTTGCCTCCCATAAATTGTGTGACTGCTAGTAATCGCACATCTTTGCAGTCTATAGAACAAATCTTTTTTTAAAGACTTGCTCCCTTTGTACTCCCCTGGTATTTAAGGAGCACGTGTGTGCTGGAGGAGGAAAGTCAATCTGTTTTAACTCATACCCTTCTCTCTCATAGAGCTGCAAGCAATTCTTTTTGCAGCCTCTGAAAAAAGCATGCCCAGCCTTAGCCTGTGACAAGCTCTGCGACATCAAATCCATCTCTCTCACATCCACTCCTGCCTGTCTCACCTCTGCACCCCAGCCCAGCCTGCCCACTCTCATTTTCCAAGGTCAGGTTTTTCTAAGGGCCAGCCTGCATTTAACGTGCTGCATCCAGATCCAGAAACTTCCTGCTAATTACTGTGGTCACACTTCCTAATCCAACAAGCATCAAACTGCACAGTAGTCTCTCAAGTGGAATAGGTCACCCAGCTATCTGCTGCAGGTCGTTCAGTTGACAGATTTTTCTTGATGAAAGATAGTTCTGCAAGGTAGCTGTTCCAACATGAACAGCAATCTGGACTAATTACATGTGATACACCCACTCTGACTCATGTGATAGCACAGAAGGAAAGGGAGGGAGGAAGGGGAAGAAGATGAAGAGAAACAGGAAGAATAAGCATGGTAAGTCCTTAACTCATATAAGGAACAGATGAAAGTTTCACACTTTCCATTATTCCCTGTGGAATAGAAAGGATTCCAAGAAATTATTCAAATTAAGACGTTACCCCTCTTTCTCTACCTGCCCCAGCTCCCCTTCCTAGGCTGTACAGCAGCTCCATTTCCCATTACAATTCAACAAAAAACAACATTTCCTTCTTAGAACTCAGTAACTGCTTTTAGGTCTGATGAACTCTATAAAGGCTGAACAACACATTATTAAAAAAAAAAAACATGAAGGCAGTGGAAGCATCTCTCTGGCTGTCATTTCACCCCATGTTCCCACAGATGATTTTACAGTCTTTCACTCTGCCCAAATCCTGATTTTTGCTTAATGATGGAATTAGCCCAAACACATGTTGAGAGAAGAATGTGAAGATACGGGAGGGCTCTGGAGACCAAGGTAGACCACCATGGAGCAGAGGTTTTGCAATAGGAAAACATAAGGCCCATAGGATTAACCTTACAACTGATCTTGAAATTCAGTGTGGGGATATGGAAGAAGGATTTCTTCTTTGTATGCATTGCCTCAACATTCAGTCCACCTTGTCAGATCAAGCCTTAGGCCCTGAACCCATAAACTTTCACAGTGTGTTTTGGACAGAATGGTGGCCTCCAAAATGCCTCCTGTCAGGCATTATGTCAACATGCCTTCCCTCCTTTCAGGAGTGAGGACATCCACAAAACTTCAGCTCAGCAACTAAGCATGGACAGAATTTTATCCAGACCTTAAGATGATCACCTCACATCCCCCATGCGTTTATTAACATAGTTATTTTTCACTTATCTTGACAGTAAATTGATTTCAAGTGATTTGAATAGAGTTCATTCCAGAGTCTGAAGAGAAGCTGTTTGATAAAAGTCAGCCAGGTCAACAACTGAATGCAAGAACATGCCATCTCCTCAGAACAAAAGAGTTGGCCCAATGGGATAGATTAAGTAAGGTGCAACTTGTTGCAACATGGTTGCTTCAGGAATGATGCCACTTGGCTGGGTTTCCTTGCATGTGTCCTGTTCTTGGTGGAGGTTGTACTGATTTAGACACTAGGTTGCATTTATTATTTGCTGCTGCACCAAAAAAAAAGGAAGCCACCTATGTGTTGCTTGCTAATTATAGTACCTTCTGTTAGGATGGCTACAAACGTTCAAGAATGAAAAGCTGTGAAATACAGTAGGTTCTTGTGATTAAGAAGGATGAGAACACAACTTGCTGATCCATTTTGACATTCCACTGACAAGTCTACTTGTGCATGATAGAGAAGGCTGTTTCTAGTTTCCCAGAACTAAGCCTGGAAGCTGGGAGATCTTGTGCGAAGTATGAAAACAACAGAAAAATAAGGGGGAGGGAAAGCAGGTGAGAAATCACAAAAGCTACTCATGGTCCATGGATTATTTAAGAACACTTGTGTTACCCGAATACTTGACCTTGCTTTGCCCTGGGTAATTCATAATGCTGGCATCGAGTCACCACTTGCCAGTAAAATCGTATTGGGTTACTCACCATCACATGAGATGGGCCTGCCTCCAACAGTGCAGATTCAACCAATGCTGAAAATTGCACGTATTCATGAGCCTTTGCCAACTGACTGCCTATTTCCCAGCCATAAGGGGGTTGGTAGTTTGCCCTCCAGCCTTGCTGCTAACAGCACTCAACTGAACATAACAACATCTCTTCTGAGCATGCTGAGGCAGTAGCAGAGACTGCAAAGCCAGGAATGACCCTGCTGAGAGCTCTCAGAAAGGCTTACCTTGGCTAACATAGGCCTTGGGTCAAACTCTACTCCCTCATATCAGGCTACAACAGCCAGCAGTGGGGCAAAGAACCAAGATGTGGACTCACCCACTAGATTTTACACCAACAATCACAATTGGTTTACCCTTAATTATGTTAAAGGTCACTCCAAACTAACTGAGCCCTGTCATCTCATTCTGAAATGTTGCTTTGGATTTTGTCTTCCTGTTTCACAATCATATTTTCGTCTCAACTGATGGGTTCCTGAACTCTCATGGAGCACTTTCACTCCCATCTGGTCACAGCATAGCACTGTAGCACATGAATACCTTTTCCTCTCAGAGTTTTAGTAAAGGCCTTCTGCAGGATGCAAACCTGCACTCCCTCAGGCTTTAAACCATCCATTCTTTCAGCACTATAATGCCAGCACCCTGGGGGCAATACGGACAGTCCCTGGAAAGGACTAGCAAGAGGATCTAGAACTTGCTTTCATTTCTATCTGTTACACATTTTTGGTGCCCTCTACCCTTTGGCAGAAATACTGAACTACTGGAAAGTAGAAGCAAATTCCTACAGCTTCATTCTAATAGTAGTCAAGGCTGTGTTGGCTGGCCAAGTAGTGCCCAATTGCCTTTAAATGGATTAATTTTGCTGTTTGGAGAAGCATGCAAGTCAGTCTTGGCAGAACAGGAGTTAAGATTTCAGAGTAGTTGTCCTATAATAGTAGTTTAGTTTAAAGAATTACAGGTGTTCCAGATGTGGGCCACCATGTTCAAACCAGTATTCTTAATACCAGTTCCCAGAACTGCTCAGGACTTCTAGCTCCGCTGGTCTTCAAGAGTTGTGATTAGTTGACTTCACTGGAAACCTGAGCTTTTGTCCCAGTCAAGCTCCCTTTTCCATTTCTTCCATCTAGAACACATAAATTTATTTCTACCTATTTTAACCTATTGTATTTATTACTCTTTTCCAGAAAAGTGCTGGCTGTTTCTAGCCTGCAGGTTTTTTGGAGGAAAAGAAACATTCGTTTCAGGCCAAGAAAAGCATGTAAGTCAGTTTGTAGCTGTTACAGCCAGGAAGCCATTGCTCTTCTCTGAACAATGAAAGGGCAGTCTCCACAAAAGTGCAGGATGTTCTGGACACTGCCACCAAACTGCCCACCAGCTACACAGCTGTGTCAGAGGCAGCCTATCTAAGCAAGCACAGTAGTCTTGGCCAGGTGCACTACCAAGCCTAACTACCCCTAGAGGAGATGATAGGTTTGGTCTTGAGTGCCTCAAGGCTGCCCTTTGCTTGCAATACAGGCAACATCCAAAGGTCCTTTGATACTTTGCTCCCAGGTAAGTGCCCAAATACTTCTGGGAATTAAGGAGTCCTCTGCAAATTTGCAATGTCAGAAGTATGAGTGACAAAGGACATACTATTGCTCAGGGCTTCCTGTTTTCCAGCTCATAAGATCCAAAAGGCCATGTACTTTTAGTAGACACCACACAGACCTCACCATTAACTACTTGAGACCAATGGAAAAGACTCCCACAAATATTCATGGATATGAAGCAGAGCCACTGGTAAGCGTTTGTAGATCAGTCCTATTACTCACGCTAAAGGAGCTTAACTACTTCTAAAAGAGAGAAAAGAATCTTCATTCCTAAGTATTATTTTAAAGAACTCCAGTGGTTTAAATAAGTGCACTAAATATCTATTGAAGTGTCAGATTCAGAATGACTCTGCTCTTGGTAAATGAAGGCTTCAGTTTTCCTGGTAGCAAGATGGAGATCTGGTGCATAGAGATGAAAAACATTTCTCTCATTAATTTCAATGGGTCTGCCTGGAGACCCAAATCTTAAGCACATGCTTATGTACTTGATTGAACACAGAAAGGACTTAAGCACATGTTTAAGAGTTTTGATGAGTGTTGCCATATGAATTTCAACATGGATTTTCAGAGCTATGGCTTGACTGACAGATTCAACCCTTTCAAACATATATTATCTAATTAGTGCCTGAAGGAAAAAGCCTAGATATAGAACATTTGTCTTTTAGCACACAACTCACACAGCATTTCATGATGTCTTGACACTTATTAATTGCATTCAGTTTGAATATAAACACTGTCACATGATCTTTAATTGAGAATTGGCTGAAATACAATAAACAAAGGATTACAAGCAGAGAGTGGGGAGGATGTGTGTCAGGGGATGCCACAGGGAATTTTGGTTGTGTCCAGTCTTGTCCTCAAATGATAAGAAAAATAGAATTAAAAACAAGCCAGAGTTTGCAGATGGCAAAAAACCAGACATGAGGGGAGCTAGAAAAAAAATACCTAGAAATGTTTGAAACTTGGTGGACAGAAAGAAAGGAAGAGTTATAATGGAAAGGAAGAAAGAAATTTCTACCTTCTTCCTCTCAGCTGGAAGAGACAATATTCTCAACACCTTCTGTCCAAAGAGTTAAAAAAACCTGCAGATGATCAAAAATATGCACAAAGCAATAGTAGAGGCAGCATCACAGTATCATACAGAGCAATAAGAGTGGGATACTGTCTCCAGGAAGAAAGGCAGAGGTAGAAGGTTTCTGTAAAACAACATTGTCTTCTAAAAAAATGCTAGCGGCAGGAATGGCAGCAGTATAAATCCCCTTCCTGCCTCCCTTCTGTCTGCCAACCTTCTTCCCTGAGGCTGTTCCAGCTTTGCCATCTCCAGGTCTATGGACTATGGACTTCAGTCATCCCAACTCCTGTTACAGGCTGGGACTTGTGACAGAGGCAAGCTAAATTACTTTTCCTAGCTTTGTCATGACATCTGGGAAATTCCTTCCTTGCTCAAGCAATCAGAGCCTGGGACCAGAATGTGACTGCCACCAACAGGCAGTGGAAGAAGTGGATGACACAGAAGCACTCATGGGTTTCTGAGTCTCCTACAGGCATGTATGACTTTGTGTGTGTTCACAAGAGCATGGAAGCTCCTGTGGGATTGCAGGACAAGAGCCTAAACTTTCACTGGAAACCAAGAGAAGGACTGCAAACTCTGGTACCCTCTTTCTAGATGGATTAAATTCTATCCTTAAGCTAAGAGGAAGCAAAATGCTGGAGCCTGCATTCTGTATTTGTAGAGCTGCAAGAAGTTAGCGCAAAGACATTTTTTCACATTAGTTTGGCATTTGCTAAAAGCCACTACAGTTGCGTTTATAGCATATCATTTTTCAGATGACCAGAAGACTTATTTTCATCTGCCTGTCAATTAATTAATTTATCATTCGGACCTTTCCTTTAAGTAAAAGTGTTCTCTCATAACTTTCATACCATTGTAAATTTTTACCATGTGGGGGGATCAACTAAAATTCATCAGAGCTTTCAATCAATGTGAGATATATATAGATATATAGAGAGACATATGAAGAAAGTGCAGCAACGGTATTAAATTTCAGAGCAAAATCATTTATTCTGCCTAACAATGAAGCTGCTATCTAGAAACAAGACTGATTATTCATAATACTACCCACTGCTATTACCAGAACTCTTTACAGCCCCCAATAAGCTTTTATCCAACATGTTTAACATGTCAAAGTCAATTTGCCTTTCCACATGTATATTTCATAAGGTTACTTAAGTATACAACCAGACACCCAAGTATTAAATACAGTATACATTTGTTTGTATTTATTTAATATTGCCCTAGATCTTGACAACTTTAAAAGAACATGTCTTAGAAATAACTGCGGTTTCTTTAGGAAAAGATCTGCCATGAAAAGTTATGGTTTTTCTAAGCAGCTTAATGGTAGAGGGTTACTATTTTAAAGTAGGAAGAAAGATTGTGTAATCTTTATAGTTACATATTGCAATATACAATAAAATTTACATAGCTAGAGTAACAAAGGATGAGTATATCTCCCCTAAGAAACACCCAGCAATGGCGAATCCCAGATAACATGAGAAATAAGGGGTACATCAGGGAGCACACAGCAGACAAACTGACCACACAGATCCAGTGCAGATCCATCAGGCCTCCTGACCCCTACAACAGCACCAGTCCCAAGCCAGCTACTGGAACCATTGACAATGCACTGTGCCAGTGGGGCTACAGTAGCTCAAGTAAAGTGACAGTACATAGACATAGATCAGGTCCAGTACAGTCAATGCTGAATCAGACCTTTCAGCCCCATTGACACAGGGGCAGGCTGTCTCTGCCTGTGCTCCCACTTCTAGAGGCACCAGATCTATCAGCTAACTGTTCAAGGGCTGCTTAACAGCAATGCCACCACTTCTGGCATCAAGCTGCTCCTGAAAGACATATAACTATTCTCACTTATTCCTGCATCTGAGCCAACACACCCTAGGTCTCTGCATAGAGCAAGCTCAGGACACCCCACATCCATAGCCCAGGTATAACCCACAACCCAGACAGCCACTCACAGAACCCTGACAACATCCTGAACATAGCTTCATCTGCTCAAGGAGCACCACAGCTTCACCTGGAGCACCTGCGGGGATAACACTCACTGCTTCCTCCTCACACACACCCTGCCCACCACCAAGCCCATTCTCATCAGCTCCCAACACAGCCAGTGGAGTTAACAACAGCTCACTCACCCTTCAGAGACCAGCTTCTGCTGCCTGGTAACCTGTCCTGGTTTTGGCTGGGATAGAGTTAATTTTCTTCTTAGTAGCTGGTACAGTGTGTTTTGGATTTAGTGTGAGAATAATGTTGATAACACACTGATGTTTTAGTTGTTGCTAAGTACCGCTTATCCTAAGTTAAGCATTTTTCAGTTTCCCGTACTCTGCCAGCAAGCAGGTGCACAAGAAGCTGGGAGGAAGCATGGCCAGCCAGGACAGCTGACCCGAACTAGCCATAGGGATATTCCATATCATAGAACATCATGCTCAGTAGATAAACTGGGGGGAGTTGGCTGGGAGGCGTGGACCGCTGCTCAGGCATTGGTCAGCAAGTGGTGAGCAATTGCATTGTGCATCATTTGTCTTTTCTTGGGTTTTATTTCTTTCTTTTTGTTTTTTAAATAATCCTTTTCATTATTATTATTATTATATTTTACTATTATTATTATTGTTAGCATTATATTTTATTTTACTTTAGTTATTAAATTGTTCTTATCTCAACCCATGAGTTTTACTTTTTTTTTTATTCTCCTCCCCATCCCACTAGGAGGGGGGAGGAGTGAGCAAGTAGCTGCATGGTGCCTGGTTGCTGGCTGGGGTTAAATGATGACATAACCTCAGGATCCTGCTGCACTTCGAACACAGGGCCCATACTCCAGAACCCTCCTTCCCACAAGGGCACAGCTCTCCCACTCCACTCCAACTGAGCATCTTTTTATAGCCCAGCCTCCTCATGCTGCATAGGACTCCGAGGCAGACTGAGCACCTTTAAATGCTCCTACGCCTGGTGAGGGTGGGCATGTGCCTCCCCACACTGCTTTACAAATACTGAACAACTTCACAAAGCCTCTGCAGGACAAAGAAATTGTGCCCCCAGTGGGGAAACCGAGGCAAGCAGCTTGAGCATCATCCTTGCTGACTGGCAGCACCAAACCTGTGCCTTTCTTACGTTAGCACAGAAAGTTAGGAGTAGCTGTATAGGCCATAAGCAGATCAGCTCCTCACACACGAAAAGCCTGACTGAAGTGCCCAGCACCGACAAGCTGTGAAGCTGATTTCCATACAGTACTAGCAGGGCTCCCTTTTGGATGAAGCACCTTCACAGACAAAAATGAAAGCCTGAGGAAAGCTTATTACCCATGAAATGCAGACTTACCAAAAAAATACAGAACCCCTCAGCATTTTGAATTTAGCTTACCTTGAAGCATCCTGCTAGTTTAATGGAAAGACACATAAGCATGCAAACACTGAAGTACAGGTTAAGAACAGCTAGCTGAAACCTAGGGCCCAGTTTTCTTCCTGTTCACATTTCTGAAATAAGCCCATTTGGGGCCAGGATGTTCCTTTGCTTTCATATCACCAAAATCATGAGCAAAATTTAAACTATCCATGGTAAAATACTTCTGGAACATTCAGCTTTAAAATACATATATTCCTCATTCACACTGCATGTACCTGACAGCACAACAGAATGACAAAATAAAATGTTCTTCTGTGTTCACTTGTGTTCTCTGAATAAATACAGAATGTACTGAAGATTTTCCCCTAAGTTACTTTGGAAAAGCTCCTGCAGTCATTCTTGCAGTCTACTGAGCAATTCCTCTAATAAATGCAACACCCAGAAAGATTGAGTTCGTGTCACAGAGACACATCCTTGCAGCTGAGAATCATTTTCAGGCTTTGAATCTAGCTAAAAAGAGATGCATTAGCAAATGCAGACAACGCATTACTATTTCCTTTTAAAGGAGGTCTGGTCAGCACACATGATGAATTCTGAGACCCTTACATGATATAAACAAATAGCCATGATTTTTTATTATTATTATTATTTGGAGCATCAGGCAAGCTTCTTCAGTATGAGATTTATACGAAAGAGACCACGCTTTTTCCCATTTATAGCGCATACCTTGGACAGCGCTGACAACAATTAAAATGGGTAAAAAGGCTTCCCAAATACCTTGGCATTGTCTGGATGACCACTGAATGTTAATAATAATTTCAATTAATTAAGACAGGAAAACATCAGAACTATAACAACAGTGCTATTTCATTGGCAGGCTATTGGGGAAAAAAAAAGAAGATTCGTATCTTGGCCAGCAATAAAAATCAAAATAACTGCAAGTAGCCTCTGGGCTAGAATCTGCTCTTATTTACACCATCCAGGTAATTCCATTTATTGCAGTGGGATTACTCCAGGCAGATATTGTGGTCATGCAGCTGTTGAACACCTCGTGCAGAACTGAGCCCTCCAAGGAGAATCTGGCTCCGTGTATTTACGCTTCCTATCAGGCACACACCCCTACAGGGCTATAATGAAATGTTAAATAAAGTAAAATAAAAATAGGGACTTCTGGCTCAGGTTTTAACTCTGCCCTCCTGCACAAGGTTCCAACTGATTTACCAAGTTAGTATTGTGCCTGGGAGGCACAGGAAAGTATGAGGGGTAATGAGCTCATTTCTCCATTACTAATTCCTATTATTGTTAGCTGGAGTCAAGAATAAGGTGATTCAGAGTGAAGATGTCAGAAAAAAAGATCAAATAACTTGAACAGGCAATAACAGCACATTGACTAACTACAGCAGCTGTATTACAGGTGGTAGTTCTTCCTCCCAAAGAATGGCTGGCATAGGAAACAATTTTCAGGGTGAAACATGGGATGCTGCTCAGGAAAGCAAGAGAAGATAGTCCTTGAATGAATTCTCCATTGCAGCAACCCTAAAGATATCCTCCTAGAAGCAGGAAGATAGACTATATTTTCACATGCCTTTATGTCTCCTTATGCTCCCTCATGTTTCACAGTCACTGTGGAAGAAGTAAGTGTCAGTTGAGGATGAATGTATCGCTGGAAGGTAAGCAAGTGATATGGCTGGGGATCTATACCCTGCAAAGGGTCTTTCTGTCAGGCTGCACATGAAGATGATGCTGTTGGTTGGGGACAGTGCACCAGGACATGTTTGTGCACATCAGTAGTTCAAAATGGTGTGACCAGGAAAAACAACAGAAATTCACTCACTGCCACTAGCTCAGGCAGCAGAGTCTTCATTTAGGTGGCTGTTTTTTCCTGACCTTTCTCCGTTGTGGCCCACTGGTGGAGCATATTAAAACAGATATATTGCCTCCATCAGATCCCTTCAGCTCCTAAGCAGGTTCTTGTGACCTCATCACAGTAAACTATGAAACAAATGATCTGCAATATAAAATTACTCCCAACCAAACTGATTCAATTTCACAGGTCTTTAAGGACCAAATGCTTAAGGACATGATTTCAAGAGAATGTATGCAGATGCTTTTAATTAGATGCAGAAAGAAGTGCTTTGCTGAATGAGAAGCTAATGTGCAGCTGTGTAAGAGAAAGGTTGGCCTGTTAAGTGTAAGATTTCTCACATACCTGGAACAATACATCTGCTTAAGTTTGAGAGCAATAACTGTTTTGTACTTACACTACCCACTGAAGGCCAGGCAACCAAGTATGTCTTTTGTCTGCACTGAAGTTGCAGAAACGTCTCAGGCAAACAACTTAGCAGAGAGAAAACAGTGTGTTCCATTGCACAATATGAATGACATTTTTCTTTAAAAAACACTGCAGGTTGATGGCAGGATATCAGCACAGAGAAGTTATCTGCACTTAGTGACTAATTCACCTTTGGAAGATATTTCTCCTACAGCTGATAACAGACTCAGACAGGAGTCCTGCCCCTGAAATCATTTCCCATCAATCTCAATCACTCTGAAACACTCAACCACCAAAGGTTCCCAAGTCAGCTGGCACACAAATGTCCAGACCCTGCCAATATTTTGTGATGCACTTACTGTAAACACACAGCTAATGAATGTTCATTCACTTGATGATTCTTTTGGAAAGTGGAGACACGTCTAAGTGTTTAGGAGGTACGTAGTACTCAAAAAAAATTGATAAATACTCTGACACATCTTAAAACAGAGGCACCAATGCTTTCAGCCAAATGAATAATGCTAATCTTGCATAAAGACATGAGTTATTTTAGGAGCCTCAATGTATTAATTTCATTATCACTGAACATTGCAGTTGTTAAATATTCTGACCCCATTGCTTGGGGAAGGATGGGAACAAGACTAATGCAGATGAAAATTGTTAGTTGTTATGGAAACTTTTGCATAATCATGATGGCAGTTTTGTGTCACTCTGTGGATTACATATTTCCACCATCAGCAATGGCCATTGCTAATCCATAATGTTCACTTAGCAGGATCTGAGACTGTGCAGCTCTTCCAGCAAACAGGATGCCCCGACTCTGGAAGAAATGCTGACCTGCAAGTGAAAATGAGATGTGCCAGGGTTGCTGTCCACCTTCCCACTGAGCTAAGCTAGAACTCGGCAACGCAGTATCAATAGCCTACAGGAAGACTTGAATCCTATTTGTCTTGATGCCCAGAAGGACTGCTCTTCTAAATAGCTGGGCACAAGATAAAAATTGTGGTGTAAATGCACTCATGTGCACATAGACATGCATACATTTAAACAGAAAGTTGAAAATTAAGTTTTAACAATATTGTGCTGAGAACCACCATGAAAAAAATTATTTGACTTGAGTTTCTTTTCACTACAAATCCCTAAAGGCAGATGATGGGACCCTTCGAACACAGTAAGAATTTGGCAAAATGAAGTAACTTGCAGACGCTGTGTCTGACACAGCACATGTCCTATAAGGCTGTAGTCACTGACTGCCATCTTAGAAAGCTTCGAAGCATCAAGGAAGTTGAATGCAGTCTTCCGGTCTTCTCAGTCCGTCCACAGGGAGTGCGTCTTCCAAGGAAGGGAATAGGAAACCTGCCTCTGTGTGTGATCATGTTGCCATCTAGTGACCGCAACCTAGAGAATACTCAAGCCCTAACACTCCAACACCAGCACAAGGCTGTGCATGAAGCAACAGGGCCTTGTATAACTGAGACCTCAGGGGAAGTCTTAGCTGTTGCCAAGATATACACGATTATTTCTCCTAAAGTTAAGCAGAAACAGCAAGTTCCTCGAATAGGGTGATAAGGAACTGAAAGCTCACAGAGGTTGTAGCTGTTGCAGTATCATTTTTGTGCCACCCTCCAGCTCCAGGGCCAACACAGTGGTTCCCTTTCCTTAATTCACACCAAGAGTTGGCAAGACCAACCACAACAGTGCGTTGTGGCCAGATGGTCTCTGTCACTCCTGTGTGGGTTGCTCAACTTTTCGTGTTAAGCCCAAAGAAGAACAAAACATCCCAGCATAGGTACTGGACACTGCGAGGCCTCCTCTACTACTCATTGCACCTGGATTCAATGGCAGATTTTCTGGGACAGGGGAAAAATGCAGTTATTTTCTACAGCCCAAAAGATGTAGGTACCCAGCACTTTTTTAAATGACCAAGATATGTAGGCAAATAAAATTTGGGGATTCCACATACAGGCACTTCTGAAATCCAACTCTCATTGCTCTTTAGGCATCTTTTACCAATCCTGGCCCAAGACACTCAATCTCCATCAACATTGTTCGAGCATTTTGATAAGGCAAACTTTCTTTCATAAACATGTATGTGCTCAGTCCAGTTGTATGTAGATAACTGTACGTATGTGTAAGCGTGCATGCGTGTGTGTGTATAAATACATATATACACACAAACAGAGCATCCTCTCCAGGGTCCAATCTTTTTATTTTCCCTATATACACATTGCTACAAAGTCAGTTGTAGACAACTGGCCAAAGATATAGAAAGGCATTTATATGTGACTTTCTGCAGTATCCCTTGCAAGTTTTTCACCCTGCCTAAGCACCAGACATTACCACCCCAAAGTCTCTGTATCCTGAAAATGACTTCCCCCCGCAGTATCAGGTTTTGTGGAATTTGTCTGTTTTTCCCCTCATTGAAAGAAGGCCTTCGGTTTCTTCCTTAACAGAGCCACACGTCAATCTGGATCAGCATCACCTTGATGGTTCTGTCTATAAACATATACACACACACAGAGACAACAAAACCAGCTCATATGTTTTCTTCCGATTATTCTCTCTATTATATCTTTCTTTTGCTTTGGGATCTGAAAAGCCACTGAATTTTTTTTACTAAAATATAAATAAATTTTAGGCCATATATTCTCTGATCAAATACAGACAATGTAAGGCTAATTTCAGCATACTTTTCTCCTTAAACTGTTATAGAAGTCTCAGTGTGGTTTCCTGAGAGATATGATACACACAAGAATTGCTAGCAGATATAATTTACTGGCTCAAATTTATTAGAGATCAAAGAATGGGGAAAATAGGCCTCGTCTTTCTTGTTCTTCTTGGCAGTGGAACTTTTAGATCACTTAGATAACCAAAAGGCAAGCAGAAAAGAAACAACATGAGAATATACAATTGCACTGGGGAAAAAAAATCATGATCACATTGAAATACCTAAGGGAACTAAGGATGGCTTCCAAAAGCCTTCATAACAATTAAATGCATAAACCAAGTCAGATGCAGATTACCAAGCACCGTGGCCCTTATCCTCAACAGCCATGAATCAATCTTGATGTAGCTATGCTAGTGTGAAGTAGCTGAAGATCCTCCTCCACTGTGGTGATGCTCTAGGATTTGGGATGGGTTAGTTCCAGTGGAATATAGAGGAGAGCACGCAGCTACATACATCCCTGCCTGGGAAATAAGGCATTTCCTAAATCCTTTTCCATGATCATTTCTTAAAACCTTTTCCATGAAAATGCCCTAGCTGATGAAGCTAATCTCTGCCACTCCTGTGAGATTTGCTCAACTTTTCCTGTTAAGCACAAAGAAGAAAAAACATGATGCAGAATGAAGGATGGCCATTTGCAGGATTGCTATTTTTGCTCTATTATGCTATATATGTTTATTCATGTAGTCAACTAATTTCTCCCTGAAATAACTCAATAGCTGAGACTAGAGACTGAAACTGTGTTCTGTTCTCTCCTACGGGAACTTACATTCCTCAGGCAATTCCTTAAAATCAGGTTTTCTTTTAGTCTTTACCAAAGTGCTTCCTTTCCAGAGAGACCACCCAGAAGAAAACAGGAAGTTCCATAGTTTCATATTCTTTGAGGAGCAGAATGCTGTGTTCAAGCCCCATACTTACCCAGCCACCAGGGAGTTAATGTGTTGAGCAGCTACTTCATGTTCTGCCGCTATCTATGTACTGATTAGCAGTGGTTGGAATAAAAGACTACAGCCCAAGGAAGGCGGAGCATTCTCAGAAACAGCAGCCTGGCAAGAAGCTGTCAAGGGAATAGATCCAGAAGCCCCAAGAAGAATGAGATGGACTGACTGGGAACAATTAAGGAAAATCATTCCATTCCCTATAAAGAGGAGAACAGAGCATCTTTCCGAAGTTGTGGGGTCCCTGGAAATACCCTTTAACATAGGACACAGAAGGGACTAAAAGACTAACAGACTGGACCATTCATAATCTCTTGGAGGATAACAGCAAAACTCCTCACAAGGAGAGAGGAAAGTCTTCCCCAGCATTATCTCCCTGTCAAATGTGCTAATGATGGCAACAGTGCTTCTAGACCAGGTTTCACCACAGTGCAAACCAGACAGCCACTGGATCCTTGTTTTGGGGGTCATTCACAGTAGTTGTCTATTACTGCCTAGCTATGCAGAATTTCAAACAGCAAAGCAAAATGCTCCAATGCTAGTGGCTAGTCTCTCCACTCAACCCTTATCTGATCAGAAGCTGCACTATGCTGCTAGAGAAAGCTATCCAAAAGGCAAAAGGTAAGAGTCCACCTCCAAGCCCATTAGTTCTTTGATTACTCTATTGTCAGTGCTAATGATTAGCAACTATTGAGAGATGTATGATTGAACTGGCTGATTGACTGACATTACCAGCTGCTTTTATGCAGACAACTGAACAACCCCCAATCCCACCTAGGAACTTTCTTACTGAACCTCACCCAATTCCAGCTCTGGAAGCAGACAGCAGTAGTTATCTTGGAGAAAGATACAGGACGCTAGAGATCAACAATAATCTGTTCACCATCCTTGTATTTGGACTTCACCTTGATTCCATCAGGTTTTGTATCTTTTTCAAAAAACACATTTAGCATAAACTACTACAAAACTGGTTATCTTAATTAGGCAAAGAGGATTTTCTCTCTATGTCTCTTGCTGAGTTTTGGTCCCAATATAATCTAGCTGCAATGAGTTTCACAGACTAATTCTGCATTATGTGAAGATGCATTCCCACAGGGCAGCTGTGATCCCTTCTAGGATTGAGCAGCTTTGAAGTTCTTTGTTACAGTGAGCATGCCTCTGTGGACATCTCTCTTTCTTCTCTGGAACCTCAGAGTACAAGGGCGTGTTCCTGGCTGGACCTGTGTCACAAGATGATGATCACAATACAAAAATAGCCCCCCTGCAAATCAGTTTATTAAAACTATTAAATGATCAGCAAGGACCAGGTCTTCTTAAAGATCAGAGACCCAACTGGACTCACTTTTCAAGCTAGAGTGAGGGCGGGTTACAAATCAGGCTAATCAGCACTCTCTCTCACAAAACAGGAGTGAATAGGGCACTGAGTCATGAAAGTGTGAGACCGAGATATGTGAAAGGAGAGCACAATGTGCAGGGATTCAAAGATATGAGTCCCATTGCTACTGCAGAGGTTGCATCAGCAAGTTATCCACAGATGATGGAACAAGGATAAAAATCCTACCATCATTCCTACACTATTCCTTATTTGGGGAACTTTATCCCAGCCCATTTCTTTGATCCTTGTAAGGCAAATGAATCTGTTCTATGGCAGTGACTTCCTTCTGGCACATGGGGACTAGACAAACTGAATGCACTGCATGACCTCAGTACTTGTGCCAAGTACTTTTGTGCCTATATGCCTCTTTTGGGGATGAAGACAGGAGCAAAGCTTGTGACTTGCATCTTGTCAGTCAACAGGTATTCTCAAATTCCCCTGAGCGTAACATGCCTGGGTAGAGCAAAAAGATAGTCCTGTTTTCCCAGACTAATATTCTCAGCCCTGGTGTGGAAAAGCCAGGCCAATGCATGGCCTGACTTTCAGAGGTATCACAGAATCACGTAATGGTTGGGGTTGGAAGGGACCTATGGAGGTAGTCTTGTCCAACCTCCCTGCTCAAGCAGGATTACCTAGAGCAGGCTGCCCAGGACCATCAGCCTTGCTCCTATGGTTTTTAGTGGGAAGTACTGGTGCTTACAGCACCTGTGCAAGACAGATCTCCCTCCATAGGCATGCATTTTGTTATATAACAATATATAGATGAAGAAAGGGAGTGACAATATTTCACAGGAAGTAGTGCTATTTGGAATGGAGATGGACTCTGATACAAAAGACTGTTTGTAAAGCAGCTATTTCCACAAACACACAAAAAAGCAGAAATGTTTAAAATATTTATGTGCAGGATTAATTCATAGCCTGTAAAACTTGCAATCTTATATCAGAATGAGCCATCTGTGTATTTATCCATCTTAGTAAACCACAAATATATAGAATAGCAAAACTGCACAAACCGCCCCCTCCCCTGAAAGAAAATACATGTTGCTATCTCAACACTGAAACAAAAAGAAAAGCAACCATCTTTGCAAATTAATGAATTTACTGAAATTCTTAGAGAACCAATTGGAAACAGCTGTTAAAAAATAAGGCTTCTTAGACTATGGAACAATTCAGTAAAGAGAAACCCTATTATTCTCTTCGAAAGGTCTTGGAGTGCTTTGTAAGGAACTGCTATTAGCTTTACAGATGGGAAAGCCAAGGCCTTACCAGGTGATCTGATTTATCCAAGGTCCTTTCACCACTCAGTAGTGGAAAGAGGACTATAAACAAGGTTTCCTAATCCCCAGTCCACCACCAGCTTCCGTTAGCCTTACCTCTATCACAAGGAGGACTGGAACAGGAGTTGATAACCAATCTGTTTACTTCTGGGCCCTCACACTGTGGTTTCATCAGAATCCGTGTGGAAGCCTGGTGGGATGTAACAACACTGGAGGACACTCTGCCACAAATCATTCTTCCTTATGCAACTAACAACACTAAGATGCAACAGGAATCCACTTCTGCATGAAGAAAAGCTAGTGCAATTTCATACTAGACTTGAGTGAAACCACCCTGTGTAGGAAATGCTGGGGAAAGGCTTTGAACAACTTGTCCCAATCGGGTAATTTCAAAGCGCTGCTTCTCCCTCCCTAACAGGAGCCTCACTGCAGTCGCTCATCAATTTGCCACCTCTTTCTTGTCTCCCACTGCATCACAAGTGGAACGACAGACAAAGTGTCAGAGCTCCTACTCTTGAAGCTGTAGTTCTACATACCCACGCTGCTGTGCCAACGCCAGCCAGATTTCCACTCCTACTCCCTTTATAGTAAAGGGACGTCCATCCTCAGAAACATTAAACCATGTGCCAGGCCCAGCACAAGCCACAGCGACACATGCCAGCTGCCTGGGTGCCTGCTGCAGGCCGGCGCAGAGGGCCTTAGCTGAAGCGCTGCCACCTCCAGGTAGGGATGCCCGGCTGCGGAAATTCATTTCCACCGGCGGCTCAGAATGACCTCTTCCAGCCGAGCAGAGCGGGGAGCCACCGCAGAAAACCCTTCAAGTAGAGGCAAGGGCGGGTGCCATGACGGACGACGACGGGACTCGGGGCGACAGACCTCCCTCAGCCGTCGACATTCGCCGTGAGGGGCCCGACCTAAACACCGCCCCGACGGCCGCGCCACGCGCTTCCGCCCGGCGCCCGCCTCCCGCCTC
>NW_010972886.1:9156563-9186203 GCF_000737465.1 Haliaeetus leucocephalus | reverse complement strand
GGCGGGGTCGCGGGGGTGCTCACCGGAGCCGCCCGAGACCTGCCGGCCTCCAGCTGGCGGCGGCGGCGCCTGGCTGGCGGGGAAATGGGCCGCCGGGCTAGCGGCCGCCATGTCGCGGAGCCGCTCGAGGGCAGCCCCGCCGCCCCCTTCTAAGGCCTAGCGGGGAGACGGCTTTCGGGTCCCGCCGACGGCCCCCTCTCTGCCCCGCAGATCTGCTGCCTCTTCCCTGACGTCCCCCGCCCAGATCCAAGGCCTCCGTCCCGCTCGCCGAAAAAGGGAGAGTGTAGGCACTGGGTTTGGGGACCAAAAGGGCCTCCTGGGGCGCGGGCTGTCTCCCCCCCGCAGCGGTGCGTCCTGCTGCAAAGCCGCAGAGCGCTGGCTTCAGACCAGCTGCCCTCTTTGCACTCAGGGGATGGGAGGCTCCAGCTCTGGGAGGCCCTTCAGGGGCCTCACTCCTCTGCTTTACAAAACTCTTCCTTTCCATGGCCAGTTCATTCTGCTCTGCTCCTGTGACACCACTGTCTTTTAGCCCAACTTATTTTTCAGTGTGTCTTCTGAGCAGTGAAAAAAACCCCAAATCCAGCAGTCTAAGAAGATGCCTGGTATTTCCTGTTGCTAGGAGCGTGGAGCAGCGTGTCTTACGGTGACTTGGTGTTGAGGTAAAGCTACCATCTTGTCTAAATCCCCCCATCTGGACCGAGCATCCCTCCAAAAATTACTAAATGCAACAACTTGATCCTAAAATGGGTCACTGGCAAGGCTCAGCAGCCTCCACTCCTCTTCGATTAACTCCTGGAAGGCAGTTAAAAGTTAGGACTAAAAAACCTGGCCAGGATGCAAATAGCTGCCCTGCTGAAGATGTATCTACCTCCCACTTACTTGTCAGCTCCTGCCTGCTAGAGGGTTACCACCTTCCCAACTCTGTAGGTGGGATCACCTTATCTAAGTGCTGCCTAATCCACTTCAGGCACAGCCAGACAGGCGGGTTCACAGTCTGAATTGGTAGGCTGAGCACAGCCAGCAGATTTTCCTTGAAGCCCGTAGCGGATGCTAGATGGACAACTCCATCAAAGTGACAGTGGTATTATCTTTCCGTAGGTCCAACCAGCTGGAGAAGACAATGAGTGTCCTGGGCTGTCACTCTCCGGGGTCTTCCCAAGCTGAATGACCCTTTTCAAACATACCACTAACCTTTCACTAAAGATGTTTTGGTGATCCTGGAGGAGGCCTCCTATCCCTGTCGTACATAACGTCTAGATTCAGCCCAGACCACATGCGTTAGTACTCTGGTTGTGAGTCCGAGAGGCTCGCATACATGTGAGCATAAATGTGGGGGAGACAGGAGGAAAGATGTCACCCGCAGCAGCCTCTGAGCAATCCTGTAATGATGGTGTGTACGTAAATGACGTAGGAGGGTTCAGAACAGGAATCTGCTCTCAGAAAATATTTGCCCTCTGTGACATGAGGAGTACTGCTGATGTCAATGAAACAGGAGTGGCAAGCCCTGGTCCTCAGTAAGGAGTCAGATTTCCCTTTTGGTTTTTTTTTTTTATATTCACAGGATTATTATGAACATCTGGTAAACAAATTCTTTCTTAACAATTGACAAGATTTTGACCATTTCCTTTCAGACAGCTGGCTTAGAGTAGTAAGACACAGACTCTAGAGTTTAGGTTCACTATTTTTTTCATACGTAGCTTCTTCCACACAAGAACCAAGCAAAGTTTCTGCTTACGCATAATTATGTTCACCAGCAAACTGTAACTGCTGGGGGGGGGAGTTTTCCCTAAGACTGCATTTAAATCCAAGCATCCCCCTTCCTTTTCAAGACCATGCTCATTATTACAAGACAGACACAATGGTACTAGCTTTGCACAATCCAGTGTTTGTTTGGTACCTCTGGAAAAGAAGATTTAACAATCCTAAACTCTGTGCAGGAAGTTAGAGAGAAGAGTTACATAGCAATTCAATGCGCAACAAGGAGATAATTAAACCTGGTGCACAGGAGAATCCTTTCTAATTGACTCCCTGGATCAGATTTTGCTGGCAACCATTGGAAGTGAAGATTAAAAGAGTTTAACAGCTTCCACTTTCAAAAAGTGATTTTTAAGAGGGAAATATCATACTTTATTAAGAATTTCATTGGAGCTGCTATGAATTACGTTCTAAACCAGACATACTTCATCGCTATCTTTGCTAACATTGTTTCTGTAGATTCAAGTGCATTCTAGGGAAGGTTATTTTTTGTTACCATGGTAAAAATTATTTTAACTGTATATGATCAGGATTGCCCCCTCTGTTTGCTCATAATCACTGCTACTCCTCCACTTTCCCCTTCCAAATACAGAAGCATCAAGATTTTTTTCTTTTCACTCACATAGGTAACAGAAAAACAATCTCTCAAACATATCCAGCTATGACACCTATTTATTAACTGGTCTGGATAAAAACCAGCTCTCTTTGTATAGCTTAGTATTCAAGACAAATCCAAAAAATTTAATAGCTAGAAGTTAAACTCTCTTTTTTTTAGCCTGGCTTCCTAATGAAATGAGGCTTATGTGATCCTGCTGTCTGTTTTCCTCTCCTTTCCCACCTTCCTCCCTCATTCAAATGCTTTTAAACCTGTGGGCCAATTCCAGCTAAATTTGGCAGAGAGGTAGGAAAATAATATCTTTGCAACCTCACTGAGCTTAATGAAAATCAGCACTGGCCTGAGAAGAGATACCCAAATGAATGCCCTTGTTTTAGGAAAGACCATGTAGTTCCACAGTTACCCGTTTGGCTCATGGGGTGACCCAGCAGCATGCACACACCAGCCAGCCTATACCGTGGTTACTTGAGCTTTCCCACTGCAAGTGTCTGCTGCTTGGCTAGCTGTTGCTGTGGCATAGGAAAGCAGGTGGGACTTATATGATGGGGGGAACTGGAGGTGGTGTGGGGTTGTGCAAGTCATTGGCTGAAGCTGTAGTTATAGGGTTGTGTATACAGAGGCATAAGATGAAGACACATAGGAAGAAGCTTTCACTGCATCAGCTGCTCCCAGAACAACTACTCGCAGTGATTGACACTACCCACTTGGTAATAGCCACCTTCAAATAGTACAGTAATCCAAACTGGCACAATTCTTTCCCCATGACACATTTTGCTGTTCTACATAAGCAATTTGGGTAGGACGTGTATGAGAAGATTTCCTGTACAAAATACTGAACAGGAATACTCCTTATCTTCCATAGCCACTGCCTCCAAACAAGCTATATTATGCCCTTTGCATCCTGGGTGGGAGCCAGGACGGCTAGAGTGATGAATCAATAACATCCATAAGGAAAATGAAATGGAGGAGGCTCTTATTCAGTACATTTCTCTTTTGTTAATTGTTGCTATATTTCATTCCAGCCCCCCATCCTTCCAAATGGCTGGGACTGTGACTCAGCTTCAGCAGCTTACATGCTCAGAAGAGAGTCATCCTCCTGGGGCTGATTTCACTAGCGCTTCATAAGCTCCATTGCTCAGCAGGCTTGTCCATCACACGGATCCTTTTGCAGGTCTCACACATCCCACATCCCGGATCCCTGTCTTGTCCCAGGCAGCTGACCACACTGAACAAGGACAAGGACAGCTAGAGCATTGGGGCCAGCAAGATAATCCTGCTAGCAGGACAGCTGCATAGGGAAACATTGGCTTTGCTCACCCTGGCATCATCATCCTATCCTCATCAGATGCATAATCTAAATGACAGAGCATGAACTGGGCCTAAAGACAGAAAGAAATAAGACCCACTCTCCAACCCTGCTGCAGAAATGCAAGCACCCGATGGACAGGCAATGCAAACAAAGGGCAATTATTTCTTTGGCTGTGGCACTTAAATCCAGTAGATTTGGTCTGTCAGTCATGAGTCAGCTCTGAAGCAAGCTTGTGCCTTCAAGATATGGTATAGATGCTTCAGAGTTGACACCTAATAAGTCACTCTGTATGTATGGAAAGCTTAACATTGCTGTTCCTAGGTAGCAATTACACTAGATGGCAGGTTGGAAGGAGGGGTTCGTATAACTGACAACCAGAAAGAAGGAGTTGAAATAAAGTTAGTGAGATTTCTTTTTAAGATAACTGCTGTGTCCTCCTCAAAATAGATCAAGGCCCCTTAGGTGGACACTGAGGGAAAAGCATAGTGAAAGCAAAACAAAAAAGCAATGAGTAGCAACAGGAAAATAAACTAGAAGCATATGTAAAACAAAGACAGAGGCAAAACAGACAGGCCTTTCCAAGCCTCACCCTTTAAGCCCCAGCTCCTGGAGCCAGGAGATTGCATACAGTCCCCAGTGTCATTAAAGTTATTTTCTCCTTCTTGCTATCCTCTGCAAAGAAGACTTCAAAAATATAACATAGATGTACTTCAAAGAAAAGCCAGAAAAGGCACCCAGATTTGGCTCGCAAACACTGGGTCTTGAAAACCAGAGTGACCTGGTAATTCTTTGAGATTGGCCCCACAACTTTTGAACAGTGAGGAAGTGTTCAAAATGCTGGTAATGCTGCATGAGTTGGATGAATTAATAGTTTGGGCCCTGGAAACACTACACAACTATGCTGCTTTCTGGACATAATGAGACTATTTTAATAAAAAAGGTGTTTGTGTGCAAATATGTAGCTTTCGGGTCAAAGAGAAACCTGGTATCAGAAAGTAAACTACAAGGACAGAGACGTCTAGAGACATGTGGAAGCTTGTAAGGTCTGTATTATAAGGCTAATGTTTCCAAGTGCATCTGGAGATGGTACATTTATATTGCTAAAAGACCCAGCTCACACCACAATGACAATGGGACACTATAATGATATTGGCAGCTGACTGCAAGTCTTCTGCTGCTAATGTTTTAGAATAGGTCAGACACCACAACCCATATTTAGAGCATGCTTTTCAGAGACACTGGCCACCCACAATTCCTACAGGGCTGGGCACAGACATCAAACCAACAGCTGTAAACCTCTTATTTCCAATGTTGTGTTTCCAGTCAACACACAAAGCTTAGGTAGGGAACATATTGTCAGGAATGTCTTCTGGGTTTGTCTTTTTTTTTTTTTTTTCCCCAGCCTGTTTCCCAGCTAGTCTTACTGAGGAACAAGAAAATCAAATTACTTCCATGGAGGTCACAGAGTGAGTCATCAGCTCAGCCCAGTGACGGTCAAATAATGCTTATTTGTAAAACTATAATTTTATAGTGCTCTACTGCATAGCTTTAAAAATGAACGTATGGGAGAAATACACCCACATATGACAAACGTACTTATACTCTCTCCACTTTGGGTGGACGTTCTGTTAGTCACAGGGAAGCATCTGTGTAAAGCTTTTTTTTTTGCTGCTTTTTGCTTCTCTAGACATTTCATCAAATGGTTCCTGAGTCAGAAGAAGTGGGTTTTGCTATTAAAGTCTGTGTGGAGGCTGCATTCCAAAGCTGTTGGAGGATTCAAAGATAAATATTCCTACTTTGGTGAAAAAGAAAAAAAAAATCAAACATCTTTGATTTAAAAAACAACAACAATCCAAACTGAATGTAATGTTTATGAAGACAGCAAATAACTAATGATCCTGCCTGATAGTCGCTTTGGAACAGAAATGCAAGAGGAGTTTCATTAAAGTGCAAGTTCCCCTAAAACTGCTTTCAATTGTATAGTGTGTGTGCCTATCGCGCTAAAAAAAAAGGTATTGATTCATATTGAAACTAATTCCAACAGCAACAAAATATTAGCCAGCAACCTCATACAGCCACTGTGCAGTGAACAAGGCTCTTTGGAGCAGGAGCCATCTCTGTTCTGTGATTTGTATTTTGTGTGGTAAGGGTGGAACGCAAGCCTGTAATAATCCGTCTCAAGAAAATATTTGGGGGTGAGCATATAGGCTACAGCTCCTTTGGCTCACTACTTTGGAAGCCTCATGTATCCTCTCAGATACACGGCTTGCATCAACAAAATGATAAAGGGCTGTGCAGTGGAAGACAGTAGAATCACCCCATCCTGTGAAAGCGTTTCTCATATACATATAAAACCAGCAGCTGCAGAACACACCGGATGTGTAATACAAGGAGGTCAGACTTCAACTTAAATCTAGGTACATTGCTCGAAGTAGCATCCATGCCTTAGTTCAGGGCAGCTGCTGAGCAGTACCTTCAAACCCACAGTTGTCCCTGCTGTGGTCTGCCACAGACAGCAGAAATGACAAAGTCTATGCTCTCCCTATGTAGTATCTGTCATCATCCCTTCCATGGGGTACCCAAGCCTAGATGGGCTTAGATTGATTTTGCCCTCCCACATGAGGCAGAAAGAGTGTATTCTCCTTTTTGCCCTGAGTGTGCTGACATGGAGGATGGAGGGACTGACCTGTTCAAGGACAGGGAACCCCACAACAAAGCTGGGCCCAAAGGTTCAGTCCAAAGTTGAGTTCTTTCCCCATCCCACTTTCCCCATGTCCAGCAATATCCCATGGCTGGGATGATTTACTTCATACTAAAAGAGAGCCCTGGATGAAGGCAGGGAGTTTAAGAAATTTGTCTAGCCTCCCTCACTCCTGTAGTTTTAACTTTTTTCTTGCCTGGCTTAGCAGTGAACAGCTGAAGAGCTCTGCATCACCAGCCATTCAAGGTGGAGCTGGACACAAGGGGAGGCGATGAGCCTCTAGAAGTGGAGCTTTGTAGAAGGAAAGCTGTTGAGCGAGACTGCACAGGAAAAGGGGACAATTTTGTTTGAGCTGGCCTGGTCCCAGCCTCACATTGCCATTGTGATCATGACCTAGGGAAAAACAGTCCTCAAGAAACATTGATGAGCCTGGTGCACCTCATCTCCGATAGCCAGATCACCAAGGCAATTATAGATCATGTCCAAGAAAAGCTAAGAAGATGAATGAATAAAAAATTTGAAATATTAGATCATCAGTAGAACAATGAAAACCCCAAACAGATACAAACAATGTTATTGCCTTTTTTCTTTTTTTTCTTTTTAACTTCAAGCTGAAAACCTGTTTGGGCCAGAATTCTTTGCAATCATGCTACTGAATGTGCCTATAGTTAGGAGATTAAAAAAGAGGCGTTAAAGCTGCTAGGAGATGTGATCATCACAATGAGGGACTGGTTGCAGCCTGCAGGAACCTGAAAAGAAACTGGTGAGTGCAGGAGTTAGAAGGCATTGCTATGACAACAAAGCAAACCACCCCTGAAGAGAATAGAAAATATGTACAGCCATGCCAAGATCATAAGCAAAGAAATGTATATTCTAAGAGGAGGCAAATGAAACATTGACTTGGAAAACAAAATTACGCCTTTAGCATGATTTCTTCTTTATACATGGCACCTCTTCAGGAAAAGCATGCATTTAGCAGAGGGAAAGAAACTTTCATCAAAGCATCTCTTTGCCCAGTCCTTACGCTTTGAGGAGGTAGCAGAAAGATCTGTGCTTTATGTTTGCACTCTCAGATTTCGGCTAGCCATGGTTGTTTAAGCTATCCATAAGGTGGCCTTTATGCTTTTTTCCAACCAACGCTTACTGTACTTGTGAACAAATTTAATGCTAACTTTCTTACATTTTCCCTCCTAATAAAATTAATCTCATTTACCAGAAGACACCTTTTTATTCACATTCAAAGCCTAGGACACTCCATGGAGGTTAAACCTAGAAATTCCTCTAGCATTCTGCCAGAGAAGGTTTCCATGTTGTTCTACAGCTGCACATAAGTCATTAACAAGATCGGTCCAAACAGTTGTCTGGACCATACCTAGCAGAAAGCTCCCTGGTGACACTGATGCTTGATGACAGTCAACTCTTGAAATCAGAGCCAGTGTGGATTTTGACATAATGGTACACACTTTGTGTGCTCAGCCAGGAGGGGGAAAATTCTCTGGTTCCCAAAGTGAAAGAGCAAATGAGCAGGCTGGAGGAATTACACTATAACAAAAGCATGCTGAAGAGGTGGTGAGCAGCATCTAGGGTTTGTCACAGGGAGGAGAGCTGGGCAGCTTTGTGCCACGGGATTGTTCTGCATAGGGGATGTCCTACACTGGGAGAATTGAACAGATACTGCTGGAGACAGAGCAGTATCAGGCCCTATCTGGACAGTCTTATGATGGCTTTTGAGATTTATCTTCTAATTTAGCTCTGGAATGGTAGGAGAGAGGGTGTCATATACACAGGCTTGAGTGGGTTGTCCTCTGTCTCTACAAGGTCCTCATGATGCAGCCTTCCGCCTCCCTCCAGCAGACCTGAGCGGTTCTGCATCACTTTCTGGCATAAATACTTCCCTGCTTCAGCCTCAGAGATTTCATTCCCTTATGGCACTCCTTAGCCAGAGACTGAAACATAGAGCTCAACTGTTATAAATGTATGCTGTACCCCATAATACATCTGGAACATCAGCAAACTAACACATGAAAAACATTGTCCTGGGCTAGGAGATATCTTGCAGTAACAACAACAACAACAACAAAAGTGTAATTGTCCTTGCCTGTCCTGTGAAAGGTAGTGCCATGGAGTGGCATGGGTTGAACCTCCTAGCAGAGACACGGCCTGTGCCACCAAAGGGAGTTTCAGCCCACAGCAACACCACCTACGTACCCAGACACGCTAAACTGTCAGAAACACTCATCTGTCAGCATAGCTCTGTCTACACCAGTGCCTTGCCAGCAGTGGGAGAGTTGATTTCTTTCCACACCCTAGAATTACACTTGCAAACTCTGTAGGTTACGCTAAGCCACAGAGTGCGGGCCACGTGTGCATACACTTTATTGGCTTTCATTTGATCCTGTGCATTAAAGGCAGCTGGGCTTCCTCTCTTTCCAACTAAATAATAATTACACCTATTGTTCCCAGTGGGCAAAGAGACCCTGTTCGCACATATCCAGAAAGACAAGGCATATAATTAACACCTTGCTGGGATAGAGAGCTTTTGTTCAGGTTGCTATTACATGTCTTGCAGCCTGAAAACAGTGCTTCTTACATTGATTTCAGCTCATTTCCTCCCTGCCCCAGAGCTTAACTCTCTGCTTCTTCCCAGGTCTTTGTGCACGAATGAGTCCAGCAGCAGTGGTCAGTAAGCTGAGGCCAACAGCTTAATCCAGATGTCCAGAGCAGGGGGGCCCGAACCCCCATGTGCATCCCATGTTCCTGCACACAGGCAGGTGCTGTGGCTGTCGTTGCTGCTGCCAAACCCATTTGCAAACACATGGCAAAGGTCTCTGCCAAAGATGCAAGGCAGAGGACATGTCTCACCTTGAGACTGGGGCTACAGGAAGAAGGTGAAGTTCCACCAAATGGATGGGCTTAAATAACAACTCATTGCTCTCTTCTTCCTCCTTCCTTTCTCTTTTCTTCCTTACCCCATTCCCATCCTCACTGCAGCTCTCATTTTCACTCTGCGTTCTGTCCCTTCCCTTCCCATGTGCTGGACTCCACCCTCTGCTGACCACTGTGGTCAAAAAATCTCCTTTTTTTGTGTGTGAATTTAGGTTTTTCACTTTTTCACTTCAGGTGTCATTTTTCAAGCCTCTGGTTTGGTGCATTCAGCTGAAGGATCCCAAACAGGCTTAAGACTGGCACAAAGGGGGAAGCAGAATAGTCATGGTTAAGGGCAGAAAGGAGGTGGACAGGGAAAGGGGGGATATGGTCCCCTCTTCTAGCAGCAATCTGCCATTAGATCAGCTCAAGCTCTCTTCTGTAACTTTGCCATTTGTTTTACCAACACAGCGATTTGGATTACAGTGCTATGAGAAGGTAGGGAAGGTGGAACTACATCATTTTGTCAGTAATAATGTTGCATAGGTACAAGTACAGCAGCAAAGAATCCCTTCATTTCAGGGCCAAGATCCCACAGGCAAAAGCACTGTATTGCCAGAGTAAGGTCTATCTTTATGACAAGAGCTTCGCAGGAAGGCAACTCTTGAAAACCCTTTTGGACCCCCCAGCACACTGAGAGGCCCCGTGACTCATCCAGGCAGAGCAGGGAAATTCTCCCCACTCCAATGCCCCCATATTGCAGGCTCCGTACATGAACTGCTGACAAGACTGCCGCTTGCACTGATAGCCACCAGCACTCAGGAATACAAGGCAGAGAGCAGGAGCTGAAGAGCAAAAGCTACACTAGAGACATGAGGAACCAGAGCAAGAGCAGAAACCAAATGGTTTGGCATCATCAAGACAGGTTTTGGCTATCGACTGACAAAAGAGCAGCTACAGCTACTGCCTTACAGCAATAGGTCCTGGCAAGCAGCGGGGTTACCAACGCCCAACCGACAGGCATTTGCATAGCCAACATTTCATCACTTCAAGCTTGGTGGTACTACCTGATTTGGCAAGGTCTCTGCAACCCCAGAGTGGTGTTTTGCCCACTGACAGCTTTAACTATAAATATCCAAAGCATCATACCAATACAACCTGAGTGAGAAGGAGCTTAAAGACACCTAAGTACCAAGTTCCTTTGATGGGACCACTCTCTGCTGCCTGTCGTCAACATGAAGCTAGAGGTCAGCTCTGTATCAGAGCACTCCCAAATCAGTGGGATTAACTTAAAACCCCTTTGTCAGCTCCATAAACTAACCTGGTGCACAGCTGGGTTGGTAGCATATAACATTTTCACTGCCTCAATACAGATAAAGCAGCACCAGTGCTTTGAGGAAAAAAGGTCTAAAAAGGCCATTTCACATCTGTACTAACTTAATAAAAACAATAATTGCTGTGTTTTGTAACTGGAAAGCACAGCCACACTCATGCAATCCTGGCAGACTAACAACTCCTGTAGCGCACAGTTCTGTCTTCTTTTGCAGCTTCTAAATGCAATGGCATCTGGTGCCTTGGGAGTTCAGCCCTTCCAATTAACTAACAAGCTTTATCTCCCACTGGTGCAACTGAGAGGTGATTCTGTGATCTCAGGAAACACTAATTGCTCTTTTTTTTCCCTGTTCTAATTTAAATAACATCCAGTCCCACCCTACCAAATAGCCACTGTAAGGAGCTTTGAAAAGGTCTGTACTTAGCACAATGAGATTGCAGCAGACAAGTAAGCAATTAGGCAAAATAAGCAGCAAGTTCTTCTAATACAACAGCCATGCAAAGGTTCATTTCCTGTGACAACTACTGTATCTAAATGCTATAGTATGTTTAAATGGATTTGACACATAACATTTTGCTAGCGATCTCTGGTTTCAGACCTCAGTGTTATGAAGTAGCATGAAGGTCCCTTATGTACATACCCCATCAAAATTGGTAGGACCTAGACAAGCATCTAAAACCACCATGATAGCAATGTCCCTAAAACACATGGTGGTATTACTGGACTATGATTTGAAACATTATTGTTAGAATTGGCAATTTAAAGCCCAATGTAGCAAAAAACTGAACCCCAATCAAACCAAACCAAACCAAAAACCCCAGCCCCAGTCAGTTCTCCTTATTTTCCAATTCTGTGCTCAACAATGTTTCAGCAGCTGCCTCTGGAGATGCTAGAATATCCCTGCAAGAATCAGATGCTGCCAGGAGAAGGACACGGAGTGCTGGAGATGGGCACTACTTCCCCCGTCGCATGAAGCTAGTTCAGAGCAGCAGCCAAAGGAGTGTTATTTCAGCTCCTTTTGTAACAGCAAGTCAGGAGAGTTCAGTGGTGCCCAACAGGCCAGACAGAGGCAGAAAGGATTTGTCCCAACTGCCCAGGACACTCCTTTCCTGCTTTCCATGGGAGGTCTCTAATCTGCTTTTGCTACAGGTGGCTGGAGATAATAGTAGCTGTACTGCCTTGGGCATTTTTCTCCAGGACCTCATCCAGTCCCCTGAATGGAAACAGCAGATGCGCTTCCCTAGGTTCCCAGTCCATTCCCTGGATGAAAAGTTATCTACCATCCCAGTTATCTCAAAAGGACAGCTCTAGGAAGCATAGCTTAGCCCTGAAAAAGGCCATGTTGTGAGGAGACAGGGGAAGTAATAATAAAGAGAAAAGCAGCAGCAAAGCTGGACCACAACATCTGATTGAAATCTCAGGTTTCACTCACTCAGGTTTTACTGAAACTCCCCCCACTTCCAAACTTTCTCATGACAGAATGAATTGCTCTATCAACAAGTGTAAAAGGAAATGATTAATTTACCCCTCCCATCCAAACTGATTACCAAGACTTCCATATCTTCAGGACCTGAGTAATGAATGAGCTTCCTGTGATTATAGCCAGGCACACCAAGAGGGCTCTGGTGTTAGCATTCACGCCTCTGGGTCAAAAGCTTAAGGACCACACAGCATATCTGTGCTCATCAGAGACAGCAGCAACTTTTTAGCATGGTGAACAGTAACTCCTGTAGTTTTTGACCTTGTGCACAGTAGTAATCTTGTTTTAAAAAAACCCCACAACTCTGTTCCACACCGTATGACATGGCACGTGGAGCACTAGGTTAATGGGAAAGTGCTGGAGTCCTGGTTTCCCTGCCATGCAGACCGGAGCAAGGGTAGCATGCCAGCTTGGACTTCCTTTCCAAAACATGAGGCTTAGCTTGCTGAGAGAAACACAAGAGGAATCGGAAGCTCCTGTGTCGCAGAAAGACAAAATGCTGCCAGCAATTAATGGATGATATCTTGCTTTTTTACATGACAAGCCTCACTCCTGGTGAGACGGGAATTCAGCGTGAGCTGGAAGCTGAAATTTCTTACAGCTCCTTCTTTTGTGGTGGCATGGTTCCCAGTTGCTGATCTTACCATGTGCCAGGCAAAAATCTGTGCTCCTGCTATCTTTGGCCTCCATGCTATCAAATGCTGACCCTGATTCAGAGCTGCACTGGTCTGAGCTAAATGGCATAGCAGCGAGACAGCAGGGCTTCTCTGCACTAATGCACTCCCCATTGCTAACAGCAATAGGAAAACCAGGCTGGAGATCCAGACAGGGACGTGATGATCGCCCTCCTCCGTTCTGTCCTTCAGATCAGATGTTGAGCCAAAGCCTCTTCTCCAGCTGCTTTCAAGGTAGAAATTACAAACTGTCACTGTCATTCTCAAAAGAATAAAAAACAAACCTCAGTCTTAGCAGACAGGCCAGCATCCCCCCTTCCCCCAGAGGAAAATGGTTTCTGTGTTAAACTTTCACAACTAAACCTGAAACCCAGTGATGTTTGGTTTAGGTTTTGTTACAAACCTAGAACACAGGCCAAGTTTGGAAAAAAAAAAAACAAACGGGCAAAGTTTCAAGCAAATCAAGACCAATTTATGGTTTTGAGTGGAAACCATACTCAATTCACTACTTTCACGGGGTTTTGATCTGAAACCAGGCACAATCTGGCAGCCTCAAGCTGATTTTTGCTTCAGGTTAAATTGAAAGCCAAACCCAGCACATCTCGCCAAGTATCTAAATCTATGGGGTCCTTGCAAGAAGGAAGGATTCACAATCACAGGTGCTCTAGAGATCCCATAATTGCACAGCAGTACCTACACACCGGTGTGTCATTCCAGTCTCACATGGACAATGGATCTGCCTTCAAGATGGTACTGTAATATAAGCTGAGAGCTTTCAGTATAAAATATGTCATATAATTCAAATTCTAGCCTGTAATTTTTCATTTGTTGGTGTCGTGTCCATGTGTCATCTCCCCCCCCCCCCCCCTTTCCTTTAATTGTTTTGCTTTTAACCTCTTTGCTGCTTTGGTACAGTTGGCTTTTTATCAGATAGCAGACAAAAATTCTGGTGGTCTTGTATCAAAGGCTGTAAGTTGCAGTAATTGAGAATGCTGTTGCAGCAGTGATAGTAATTCCCCAACTTTACTGAAAGATAAGGCACATGCCTTACTATGTGTATATACTGCATTATCTCTGAGCTTTCTCCCCCTCTGCCTAACACTGATACTTGTGTACATTTTAGGCCTGCTTTCGAAATATTAAACAAAAGTGTCCATTTGAAAGAAGTGATGGCAACTGTGCCATTGCTAGACAGACGGCACAGGAATCAGTGTTTCACGGAGGCAGAAGGAAGGCTGAAGTAAGTAATGGACAACCAAAGCCATTATTTAATGATCCTGTGCCTGGCTTCTACCATTATTTCACATCGTTAAACGTAACATCTTGCCTCTCGCTGCCAGCCCTCCGTTTTCCAAGTCCTACTTAATACCTTGTAGATCCAGACAGTGAGGGTTTATGCATCCCTGAGCCTGATGAGACGCTCCAGACATGCAAACATTCACAACGCGACAGCCCTAAGTCAGCACATCAGTATCAGGGCCGTGCAGTTCATGCCTTATACAGATGTACGTGTGTGCTTGACTATATGCTGGGAGTAGATTTTCACGGGATTAGCCACCGGGAACATTAAGTGCATGCTTAAGTTTTTGTGGGAATGGCAGGCCTATCTACTAACAGAAGAAACAGATACATAAATACTACTTTGCACGTATCCAGTCCCCCATCCTAATTCTTTGTATTTTAGTCAGATTAAACTTTGCAGAACCATATTATTTCATGACAAAAACGCCACAAGGAACAATCCTTTGTATAGGATATCAAAGAACCATCTTGAGACATGGCTCCAGTCGAGTTGGCACGGAAGAGGTAAAGCATCCCCAGCCACGAATCCTCCCCAAGCCGTCAGGAAGCCACAGGGAAGTTTGCTTGCTGGAGCCAGGCTCCTGGAAACGTGCTGCTCTCTGTAGTGGTTTCAACAACAAAAACAAAAAATCCGATAGCAAGTATGATGGGCTTAACATATGAGCTGTTCCCCATGCAGCCTGCTTGATGTGCTTCAATGGGTGCAGGGGAATCGTTTCGTCACCACCTATTTCCCCAAGTCCCTGTTGAGATGGGCTTTGCCTCCCAGGCAGTCCCTTCCCAGCGGGAGGATACGGGTGGAGATACACGACCTTCTCCACTTGCAGCTGTGCTGGCCGTGTTGCTCCCACCGCCACTGTCCCTGCAGGTCCCTCAACCCGCTCCCTTCAACACCTGCTCTTTAAGCCACTTATCAGGCTCATTTTCACCTTGCTGTGACAAGCAACTGGAGATGGGCTGTGAGCAGCAAACATCCACCTGCACCTGCCCAGGCACACCTCCCGCAGGCCCGCAGCAGCCTGCCGGATGCTTTGGCTTCCTTCTCTGTGACACCTTGAGCCTCAGCAAGGCATGACAGCCACCTCCAGGCGCCAGGGGACCAGCCAGTGGGTTTTGCCTGAAATTCTCCACCTCTACGTGGACTTTGCAGGGGTTAAACTGAAGTATAGAATCATAGAATAGTAGTGACTAGCCCAGCACTGCCAAGAAACCTGAGTAACCCTAGTCCTTGCCAGACAGAAGGCAGTTTGCATTGGTATTCCTTTACTTATCCTTCCCAAATTTACCAGGCTATGTGATCTTTTCAGGCATAAATCACCTGAGGTGACTAAGGTTAGGAATTCATTTCTAGGTGTTAATAACAACTGCCAACGATGCCACCATTCAGCTTGTGCGCAGAGCTGCCAAGTAGCAGACCAAATTCCTTGCTAATACAATCCCAACAACAGGAAGGTTATTCCAGCAGGGTTAATTCTTACTTCTTCATGCTAGACACATGCCACTTCTTAAATCCAGTTTTCTGTTTACGTTTTAGGTATCTTCCTTGGAAGTTATGTGAACTAGGCAGCTGCACTGTCTACTAAGGCTGACTGAAAAAATGAAAAGAGAAAACTAGTCCAGACGAAGCACAGCTGGACAACTTTTCTTGCTCTTATTATTTGATGCCCTTCAGGATATAAAGTCCGTGCTCCATTGTTCCAGTGACAGAATAAGGCCTGCTGAGACCCCACCACTTCATTACAAAACATTGCATGCTGGAGCAACCACAGAAGGCCACAGCTGGCCAGCTCTGGGAAAATCAGGAAAAGAGTTTGCTAACTTAGAATGGCTTGAATTCAGAATTTCTGTTCCCTGCTAGATGGAGCACACAGCGTTATTTGTTGGTCTGGAAGGAAATGCCCATCACCTAAGCTGCCAGTTACCATACATCTGGTTTTAAAGGGCTGCTGCCTTCACATTAGATGGTACGGCTGGAAAGAGAACTTTTAGGAACTGACTGTCTGCCGGACATCGTACTGCAGCCATGGTTCCCTTGGACCAGCTCCTGCCTGCCCCTGCCAGAGAGTGCCAACAAGTTGGGCAAACACTTGAGCTGCAAACCACATTTCTGCTTCAGTTGCTTGGGATGTTTCTCTCATGCCTATCAGCATCACCTCTCTTATCTGGAGTGAGCACAAGGCATTTTGCTCCTCTGTACGTCCCTAGCCTGCCCGCTGGTGAGCAAGCAAGCCCCTGGCTTGAGCAGGGAGGTAGCTCCAAGTGTACCTCCGCACCCGTAGCCCTAACAGGGCAAACCTGCTGAAGGACAGAGCCCTGCAGAGCCCCACAAGGGATGGGGTGCATACAAATAAAAGTAGCCCCCAATGCCTCTCATATGACCCTACACATCTACCTCTGTACAACCTGCCAGCAAACTGAGAAAACCTGGAGTTTATTGGGATGAAAGGCTGGTGCTGGCAATCTAACCAACCATCCAGCAGCATAGGCATTTAAAACTAAGTGCTGTAAAGCTGCACGCATCCATCCCCTGTTGCCTCAACTCTTTCCTCACTGCTGCTTCTTCAGTAGCTTTGCTGGGAAATAAGAAGACAGTCTTGCCTTCAGCCATAGCCTGGGCTCTGCCCCAGGCACTGTTGTGAGCCTCGTCCTGTGCCCTGAAGACACAACCAGGAGTTGGAAGCGCTCCCAGAGCCTTTAGCTAACATGAGCTGTGACCCCCCCCCCCATTCTCCAGGTTACATGCCTCCCTTTTCTTGTTTCTGCAGAAGCAATTGCTCAGCAGGGATTGAATGAGGCCAAAAAAACCCCAAAAATGTCTAGGAAAAAACAGACAAACCCAAAACATGCAATTTTGGAGCTTCCAAAATGAATGAAACATGGCAAACAGTTTCAACTGTACTCAAAATATAGGGGGAAAGGACATACATATCTACATTTCGTGAAACGAATGGTTTGTTTTGAAAATGCCACAGCATTTCATTTCAATGCCTCTTAAACACAACCCTTTGATTTGCTATTTTGAAGTGGCATTTTCCACTCAAAAGAGACCTGAAATAAAAGAAAGTGTGAGAAGCAAGAGGGGTAACTAACCTCAAAACAAAACATTACATTCAAAATGTGATTCGGGTTGACCCAAAATAACATGTTGGGGTTTTTCTCATTTCCCCCAAACAAAAAAAAGGAAAAATGACCATTTCTTTTACTTTGACCCAATCCAGCTCTTTTTCTCTCCATTTTCCAGCTCAGCCCCTGAACTGAGGCAGCTATTATTTTCCCAGGTCTTTCCAGAGGGAATATTCTCTGCTTTGTGCCTCCCTGCCATGCAGTGCATGGGCAAACACAGAGTGAGCAACAAAGCTCTGCTCCTTCAGGGCAAAACGAACCCTCAGGTGCCTCATTTTTACTCCATCTTAACTTCTACATAAGTGAGTCAGTATTATCCAGGCCACCTCACTCATGAATTTCAGGAGCGTCTAAAATGCTCAATGCAGATAAAGTCTTTGCGTGAGTGTGTGAAGCAGGCAGGGTAAGGGGAATCTGTTCATATTTAATCTTCTTTCTAACTCTGTCACACTTACTGTGTGGCTTTGGCAAGTCCATTTGCTCCCATGGCTCAGTTTCCCTGACTCCAGAGCAGAAACCAGCTTTATCGCCACAGCAAGCTGCTGTGCCTGCTTACGGGGACACTCTCCTGAAAACAGCACATTAACCACTGCACCATGGTGCAGCAGAATTTCTTTTCCTCTATTTCAGCATCTACAGAATATTGAAAGGTTTTAATGGTCTAAACCTGCCTAACGCATGTGTCTCTTTCGGGATGTTACTCTGCTTGCGACGGCAGCCAAGCTTTGAGAAAAACAGCTTCCCTCCCCCCCTTTCCCCTCTTCCCTTTTTTTTTTTTTTTTTTGCATCTTCCTCCGTGGGTTTACGGCGGTTCCTTACAGCCCCACAACAGACAGCTGTGCTCACTGTACCTGTATGTGTGTCTGACTTTTCCTCCCCAGGAGATTTGTCTAGAAGATAAGCACAAGCTTGCGGAAATCCTGTGACACCAACCTTAGGGCAGCTTTTCGTAGCGGAGATCCCAGTGATATTTTGTCCTTCTGGAGGTCCCACTGGTGGATGGACAAATCCATGCATTTCGTACTCCCTGAAAATCCAAAGTAAATCCTTGGGTGCCTTACACTGTCTCCCCAAACACACGAGGCTCCACTGCTGCTCTGTGGTTTCACTGTGGCCAAGCTTACTTTCAGTTTCACGTGGTGGAGGGGAACGTGGCTTCTGGGTTTCAGCTAGGGAATCCTGCATCATGGTCCTGCGCGTTGCACCCTAAAGACACTGCACACATGAGAATGATCCCTCTGGGGGGGATTGACAGTGAATTTACCCCTTGAGATCTGGGAGAGCAGGGGTATAAATGCACTGAAATTATGAGGAGCTTAGCTGGGTGATGACTCTGAAGGGAGAAAGGAGCAGTGAAGGGAGGAAGAGTTGGGGAGGGTGGTGACATGAGTCAGGCATGTGTCTCCTGCACAGGAGAGTCCTGTCTTGTTGGCATGGAATAAGGTGAGTTCATTGCAGATTAAGAAGGGCTTGCTGGCAGAAAAAACATATCCAGAAAAAAAAAATCAGGACAAAACAATATTCCGAAGATGCTTTTTAGGATGCCAAGATGGACCCAAGCCTTGGACATCTGGTTGCCCTGAGTCAGAGAGAAGCAGGGTGCAGACCCTGCGGTTTGGCTGAGGTTATAGGGGAATTCAGGGGCACTTGAAGGCAGGCAGCCAGATTTCAACCTTTCCAAAGGAGCCACCTTAGTGCGTGAAATAGCTGCCTTATCCTTAACATCATGACAAAACTTCCCAAGACTGACTCTACAATATTGCTAACAAAGACACACAAATACACATAAAAAGACAAAGCCAGGCTCTCCTTTCGCTGAAGCTGGCACTGCATACAACATATCGGACTTTTCCAGCTCCACTCCAACCAAAGGGGTATACGCATGCATTTTTTTTCCTAGTTTAGAAAACCAAAAAATATTTCTTGGGCTTTTGTTTCAAAAATCACTATGCTGTGACATTTTTCAGCAAAATATTTCAATTAGGGTTTTATTGTTCTTTTTTTTTTCAGTGAGTCGGATTTAGTATCTGGTTCCATGGGCTCAGCAAGTGAGTAAATCAGAATTTATAAGAAACTGGGAAGTCCCAAGTGGACCTACCCAGGTACAGAGCAAAGATTTAAGATTTATTCAAGGACATGGAAGTAAAAAGAACAGCAACATTTCCTTTGGGAGGAGCAGCTCTTGTATTCATGGCTTCCAGTTTAAACAGAAATGTCTTCCCTCAGCAATTTCACATCGCAGGCAACTTGGAAGATGTAGCACAACTGGAAGAGAACAGGGAGGGGAATCCCTAGGACTCAATGACAATGTTAAGTAATTCCAGAGACTCTCCTACAGGAAACAAAAGTCAAAAGAGGAAAAGGAAAAAGTCCAACAACACCTTCCAGTTCAAAACTCTCTGTAAACCATTGTTTTGCAGATGAAAATGTCAAGGGAGACAGTGTCTTCTGGTGGTGAATATTCCCATATATCCTTTTCCTTGTGAGCTTGGCTAGCACATTTGTGTCGAGCCCAGTAACCCCACAGGCAGCTGAATAACATTTACTGCGATGTCTAGACACAGGAGAGCACTGCGCCTCCTAAATTAGCCCAGGATACTCTCCAGCCGCGACACTCTAGGAGAGGGATTGCCAATATCTGATACTTGAAACGGATTGCAAAATCTTTCCCCCCAACAGTGAGTTATGAGTAAAGACTGCTGTTGAATAGAGGCAGAAGAGGATGTCTCAGTCGGGCTGGAGTTTGGGGGTCCCTCTGTATACCCACAGGCTGATGGAGCCAATGGCTCTCTGAAGCTACCTGTGGCTCCTGGGAGCCATGGAGGTGGAGAATGAATTTGGCGTCAATCCCATATGAACCTAGAAAGGAGGACTCTGGTTCTGCAGGGGTGCACAGCCTGTGGCAAGGTTTCCATAGCTGCATACCTTCAAGGAGCTATGTTAAAGGCCAGCTGCTGGTCTCACTATGGTATATATATCCAAAATAAAGGTGCCAGTGGTATTACTCCTCGTCTATACCACCATACTGGAGAGGAAAAATTTTCTCCAATAGTCTTAAGAGAAAGACACCTAGAGCTCAACAAACAATTCTTTACACTGAGCATGACCAGTCCTTCTCAGCCTGCAAACCACTAAGCAAAATCTTCACACCATGGGGAACCACCAGACCCTGACCCCTGAGCCTGAAAACCATAGGGAGGAGGAGCTGGGAGACAGAAGGGGAGAGTTACCCCATCCCTGGGCTCTGCAGCTCCCTGGGTTGCACTGGGTGCCTGGCCACAGGGGTTCCTGCACAGGCTCACATCCTCCAGGCAGTCGGCCACCCCCAATTCAGTGCTGGGCTCAATTTTCGCAGTTGCACATGTCTTCAAACCAGTGGGAATTAGAGGCTTTATGATCTGACTTCCATGATTCAGAAGCTTGCAATTTTGCGGGATGTGGGTGCTTCCCTAGCGTGGGACGTCTGAAAGGCCAAGCCTTGCTCATCTTCGAAATTACATATAGTGTTTGGATATCTTTCATGTCGCAGTGCAATTTCCAGGATGAATGCATATGCTGCACCCCTTTATGGTAAGTGTGTTTTAATTTAGGCCTCTGTGATGTAAGACCCTGAAAAGTGCATTTAGAACTGAAAAGGCAGCTGGTCCTCAACACTAAAGGCACAAATATGATACCGCAAAACATTTTCTGAAGGGCGCGCCTTCTTCAAACACACCTTCATTAGAAAGATTAAAATTCAGAATAGAGACAGCATATGTCTTACAGTCATTATTAAAAAAAAAAAAAGTCAGGGGAAGCATTATAACTAAGAATCTAAGTTTAATTCTTTATCCAAGTTACATGTTGGCACAAGTGCAAAGGAAAGGGCTCTTGTTTAGGCAGCAAAAAGTATTTGTAGGTGAAAACACTTCTTTGGAGGGTGAAAAATGTGTTTCATCTATAGAGAGTTATTTTCAAACTTGGAAATCGGGGCATAAAGAATTTTCCTAGGGTGGAAATGCACACTGGAGCACTTTTACTCTGGCCCTACTGGGTGAACGATTACAACCATGTTCAATTTGATGGGGCAGCTTCACAGCAGCACTTCATTTTAATCCATGCTGATATAAACCATGAGAATAAGCAGTGTGGTATGTAGGCTTGAAGCATTTAACTTTACTCCAAAATTCTCCCAAGTTTGGAGTAATTCTGGTATGTCTCACAAACATGTTAGAATTTATTTCTGTCATTTCTGATAGCAAATTACAAGGGAACAGAGGGGCTTAGTGATTTAAATACCAGTTACAGCCAAGCAATTAGACATACGTAAATAAGCATTGGGAATTAAGCTCAAGTAGATGTTGTTTTCCTGTCCTAGATGACTCCCAAGTGCTCCTGAGTCCGAGTTCTCCCCCTGACACCTGGGTATCTCCTCAGGCTGTGATTTCTTCTGCTGTAAGGGAAGATAAAAGCTCTTCTCTGTCCTTACAAATGACTGTGAAGGATACTAATGAAAAATTAGTATATAAGACCAGACATGATTACACAGATGCACTAACTATATCAAAAGTCACAATATATCATTTATTACCTGGGTGATTATCTTTTTTCAAGATCTCATATTCCTCAGTGATTATCTGCCCCGATACTTGGAAAATGTATATGAGAAAATACTGTATAATGAATTGCCATTGTTAAAAGGTCAAAGCCCCTTTTAGGGTAATTGTGTGCAGCAAAGTAAGTTACTGCAAAGCTTCCATCGCTTTCTGGTATAGCAGATTTTATGGTCAAGTAAAGCTCTGGCTGCGATTTTGGTGGCAGCTTTATAGTAGTGGCACAAAGTCCTTTCCACTGTTAGTATTCTTCAGAAAGCAGAAGGCAGCAGGCTCTGGTGCCCTTTCTCAAAGGGTGCCTTGCTCATCCCATTACTAGCAGAGGTAAAGTCCATCTGCAGAGGGCATAGAGTTGACCTTGACTTGCTACAGCAAGGTGAAAATCACTTCTGCTTTGCACCCTCTCAAGATTTTAAAGCAAGACAGCTGTCCATCTTTCTTTCAAGATGACAAAGACTTATCACGGTTTGCCTGTGACCCCGGGAGAGGAGAAGGGCCCAAAATTTGGACTGCCATCTCCCAGGCCTTTGATCAAGTCTTGTAGGAGCTTTCATGTTTGTTACTTCCTTAGACTTAGAAATGTCAAAGAGAAGACCCGAATCTCTTTAGAGCTGAGCAGGAACCAATTTATAAGCAGCTTTTCAATGTCACAGTTATCCAGAGCATTTTAGGCAGTAATAAATTAAATACTGGTAGTGTGACAATGGCTTTGGTACAAGGAGCAGCAGTCATATGCAAGGTAATGTATACAGGCCATGTCGCTAGGGTAATTCTGTCACCCCTCGATGAGTTTTGGACTACATTGTATGGGAGGAACAGATCTGGTGGGAGAGAAGCAGAAAGCGAAAAATAAAGGAAGAGCCCAGACTCTGTGATAGGTCTGATGAAGACAAAACTGATGGCATTAAAAAAAATATCATCAGTCACCAAAAATTCTTCTTCATAAGCTCTCTAGCTCCCTGTTTAAAAAAAAAAAAAAAAAAGGGGAAAAATGCTTAAAATACCAGATAGTGCTGCCAAGTTGGGCATGTATAAGAAGCTAGATGTCTGGATACTGTTGAGGATCTTGTTCCTTGTTCCCCCAGAAATTTAGGGCAAATGAAAACCTTTCTGGAGCGAGGCCCGTAATTTTGCAGAGATTCATGCCCACGTTGAACATGTGTGACCCTGAAGATGTGCATGGTCCTAGCATACATGTGAGTTCCCCACGTTGTCAATGGGACCTCTCCAATGTGTGAAATCGAGAGGCAGGAATTTGCCATAAGCCACTGAAGGTATGTAATGGCTATTTAAAATAAAATATCTCTTCTGGATGGCCTGATCCTGCTGCCACTGCCTTCAGTGGGGCTGAATCAGGCAGTTATCATCAGGGCCATGTAACGCCTCCCTACAAACCACCCCTCCAGCCATGCTTCATAAAGCTGCAGTCAAACAATTAGCTCATGTTAAAAGTACATGCAGGAGGGGATGAAATTCTCTTCTTAAACACAGCTTTCAGCACATCCATTTAAGTGTAAATGCTGGGGTTTATAGACTCAAAGAGAATAACTGAATCAAAGGCAAATGTTTACCTGCCCTGGATCTAGGAGGTTTCCTTCACAGTCCCTGCAACCTAAGTCAAGTACTCCTGACTATGGAAATGAAGCTTATTTTCCAGAATGTCTTCCATTTGCTGTTTTCCAGCACTTTCTAAATAATTCTTCTTTGTCACAATAAACCTCAAATTAACCCCCACTCCTCCCCGCTTGAAATTTTAGCACGATGGTATTAACTGTAGAATGAACAAAAAAAGCCCTTCAAGCTGCCACTTCAGTACGCCCCATATCTTGGATTGTTTTTACTTTCAGCTTTTAAGGTCAGAACATGCACCCAGCAATAACCAGCCCCTTTTTTTTTCCGCTAGGAGACTGGAGAGGCTCCTATCTAAAACAAGGGAGTTTTGTGAGCAGGCTGTGAGCTCTGGGGAGGCAAGCCCATGCTTTTAGCTTTGCAGGCGTGAAGTTCTGATAACCTGGGCTTGCATTTCAGGGCCTTGTTAACCCCGGCAGCAAATGCTGCTGGAAATGTGGCTGGCAGTAAGCACGTGAAAAGGCCTTGTACCCAGTTTCTGCAAATGGCAGCATCTGTTAATAACCATGCACAGAACAGAGCTGTGCGTCTTCATTCCCTTCTAGACAGAGCTGGAATACATACTGGATTGTATATACGGTCCCAAAAGTTTTGTGTGGGGTGACTAATTACTTCTCTCCTTAGAAGTGGGCAGGGAAGCATAATATGTTTGTGATTACAAGGACATAAAAGGAGTGTATGATTATTTTCCATGAGAATCCTTGGGAACAGTGATGCAAACGTCTTGGAGGATGGCTGTCTAAACTGTTGCTCTCTCCAGGACCATTAAACCCTCCTCCCAGCTTCTTCATCGCATGCTGCAACTTATCCCTGGTAAAGCTATCCAGTGGTGCGTGGGGTTAACCATGAACTTTCTTTAGCTCCAACTCTCCACTTCTGAGTCCTTCCAGGACACTCCTAAGCCATGTGCTATATTTGCCTAGCTGGAGTTGTTATGAGGACGTTGACACAAGGGGAAATATCTGCCTGGAGAAGAGGGTGGACTGCTACCCTTTGAAATTAAATATTGTAGAGCATCTGTAAAGAACTGCGTGGGTCAGTGTCACTGAGCAGCCCTGAAGCCGAGGGCTTGGTTAAGGAGGATACAGGCAGGGTACATACAACACTTGTTCCACTCGTTTCTCCTGCGTACCATACACCACTAAACGCGTGACCCAGCCATGTCCTCATTTCCATATTTCAAAAGCTTAATTTAACTCCAGAAGTCTTTCCTGATCAATACAGGTATTGATCAGGACCTGGGGGTTTCTGCCATGGCTGGGCCTGGGACTGGGTAAACCCACAATTATAACTGCTCAGATACTGAACTAGGACCCTCTACTCACAGCAAGACACTAGGTGAGAAAAGCAGGTCAAGCCACGAAAACTGGTTTTGCCAAAGTAAGTAGTCAACAGTTCATCCTGAGGCCGACCAAAGAGCTTTGCAATAAAGGAGATACGGGTGTTCAGAAGGGATGGTCTCCCATTAACTGTGCGAGAAAGGGAGGAACACTGTTCATCGAGTGAAGTTTGGGTATCGGAAGGTGACTTTCTTAAAATACACTTAATGGTTCAAGCCTAATTCAAATAATCCCCAAGGAGGGGAGGAAAAGGTGTGCACAGCTCCAGTGTTTTTCCCAGATCCATCCACTTTTGTGGTCCCTGAAGTAAAAACAGATTATTTGGCATCTGTTTATTCATCTCTCATGAGGCCCTGGAAACAGCTGTATCAAAAATGCAGAAACCTCTCAAGGGTGGAAAAGCATCTTGAGAGCAACCCTTCCCTCATGCCAAAAGTAGCCCAGCTTTAGGACTAATCCTGAGGTTGCCAGTGCATCTGTGACACTGGCAGAGTTTGTGCACACTTATTTTGTGATCCAATGGGCCAGGGTGTGCTCTGAGCTGGGAATGCACAGAAGCAAAGCACTGCTGGGGAACCGATGGTGATATGTGAAGGTTTTGTAGCAGTTTTTCCTTCCAAGCATTCAGCAAAAAAAGGTATGCAAGAAGTTCAAGAAGCAGCTCTGCACCCATCTCTTGCTGAGTCCATGCTGGGAACTCAACTCTAGCAGGACTCCCCAAAAATGTCATCCTGCATCACTACGTCTGAAGGAATTGTCCACGCCAATGTTGCTGTCTCAATAAACCTGCTAATGCCACCTTGTCACCAAGGTGAAATTCGGGGGGGGGAATCTGAAGTGCTGAACTCAAGATCAGAGCATTTTCCTGCTGTCTGCACCACAAAGACAATGTGTCATGTGCTTGTGAGATTACAATTTAGGTTTGTTATCATCCCTTTATATCAAAAGGAAGTTATGCACACAAAGGAAACACCAAACCATCATGTCAGGAGGGCTATAAATCACATACTGCTGAATATTAAGAGGACATCAGGGTGCCCAGTAGAAAAGCAAGGGTTTGGAAAAGCCCCCTTTTCCTCACAATCCCCTCATTTCAATAAACCTTGCTTTTATTTTGGGAGAGGGTGAAAGAGAGCACATGGTTTCGTGAATACAGCCATGAATGAAACCAGGTTTGTCCCATACATGTGACTCACGGCTGACTGCTTGCGCTGGTCAATGCCTTCCCAGCTGCCAGGACATTGCTGTTGCCCGTGGTGTCCAGAAAGGGCTGAGCTCCTGCTCTTACCTCTGCTTTCAGCGGAAAGCACTGAGCTGCTCCTCTAAACAGCCATTTACTTTTTTTGTACTGCTGAGCACTGGGTTATTTTGGAGATCTCTACTCTCCTTCCCTATTCCTCCGTTACTCTTCTTCCCCCTGGCCAGCAGACCCAGCATCTCAAAGTTGTACAAAGGCGCATGCATGCAGTAGCAAAGAGATTGCATGAGCTTTGTTGCCATTTTCTGTCCTAGTAAAACACATGGTTACAAAAACCAAGAAATGGAGAAAACAGTGGGATAGTCAGATCTTGGGCAAAGCGGCCTATCTGGCAGTGAGGGTTCCTTTCTGCTTTCCTGCTCTGATCTTACTGCCCTTCAGAAGGACATCCTGGGAAGACTGTGAAGTGAGGAGTCCTCCACTGCCTCTTCCCCTGGCAGGTGCCTGAAATCCTCCCAACAATTCTCCAAACTGCATGCTGAAATCCCAGTCCTGCTGAAAAAAAAGCCTTAGTATTTCCAAACTCTGTGACCTCCCAAAATGCGTCAACTCTGAAAGCTTTCAAGCTGACCGCAAATGTTGCAGATCATTTCTGTAGCTCTTAAATTCTGAGCGATTATAATGGGGGAAAACACAGATGTAATCACTGCTTTTAAAATATGATTTCTGCTCAAAAGAATTATCGGGGAGGGGGGTAATTGTCTGGAGGATGGCATGATTCAGGAATGCTGACTTCCACTCCTCACTCATTCAAAGTCACCAAGTGAGTCAATGGAAAAGTCATTGAAACTAGCACAGTCAACAAGGTACCGACATTCATATTTAGGTTCCTAAATCAACAGCGTGGAAGATTTCAGCTCAAAGGTACGGGTTTTAAAAGCAAGAGCAGGTGAAGGTAGGAGGCTACGTTGCAAGCCTGCAGTAAATGTCATCCTAAACTCTGTCGCTTCAAATTCCAGTGCTTCTCGCCCCAAATAAGTGCTAGCTAAAGGTGTAACAGCACTTGGAGAAGTCCATTTTCAGCCCAAGGAGAAACAAGGTCCATACACCAGGTTCTCTGCAATGGCTAAAGTATTACGCTGCAAAATAAACATTCCTTTTGAATATAAGATGCAGAATAGTCATAGCATGCAAACTGGTAGTACACAGAAGTTGCTGTCTTGAAGCTCTGCCACCAATGGCTAATTAATTCTAGGTATCGTAACAATTGCATCACAGGGAAGTGCTATTCTGTGTGTAAGCAGAAGCTTTGTATATAAACAGTACAATGCACAAACAGAAATTGCACCTCTGAGAGCCTTTTCATTCAGAAAAGTCAGTCATCTTGAAAGCGCTACTCACAAGAACCAGCAGTGTAACCTAAATATTAGAAAAATAAAACTCAATATTTATTGGTATGAAAGTAATAGTAAGAGGGTTGTGCAGTGAGAGCAAGTGTTTAAAGAATAAATAGCTTAGCTTCCAAATTAGCAGGACAGTGAAAGTAGAGATCAAATATGAGATCTCGCAAACCCACAGGAAATGACTCAAGAAACTAGATCGAGTAAAACTTCAGCTTCCAAGCCTCAGACACGTTTGCTTCTCACCATTAGGGCAAATATACGCATACACAAATACATAAAAATACACCCAGATCATACAGTCAAGCTCCCAGGCATTAATCAGGCAGTGATTAATACCCAGTCCTCCTCAGAGGTATATGCATTACAATGGCCTTTTAATTACATGATTGCACCTTGGGTTTTTCACATGGCCATAACTCTCCCCTTATTCTAGTTCTGTAGTAGCCAACTGCTAAATGCCACACTCCCCACTTCATGTGCATTGATGCTCCTGCTGACCACAGAAATTTTTGGCATGGAAGATTTTAAGGATGTTAGACGTCTGTGCAATCTCAGCATTGTTTGGGGGAAAAAAAAACCCGACACAGGATGGGTGGAAGTGTGTCAAATCATTACATCTGGTCTTTTATGGTACAGCAGCTGAAGACGTTCCTGCCATTTCCTTGCCCCCAACTGCTTACTCCTGCCCTGACACTTCCTTTCGCTGCCAGCTCAGCTTTGCCAAGATGTTTATCATGCCATTCTGCAAGCTGGATCCTTGAATAACTTTCCAAAATAAAGAGGTATTGGGGGTATTATTAGCTGGGACCATTTAGCAGATCCAGCAGTGTAACTCCCCAACGGGGGGTGAGGGGGGGGGGTGGATGCATTAGCACAGCCAAGGGGGTGTCAAACCGTGCTTTGCAGAGGAATGAATGGGTGGGAAGGGGATGGGGAGAAAGGCAGCACTGCCACCTGAATGAGCATGCCACAGGCTGCCAAGGGAGGGAAGCGGGCTTGTGCTCTCACACATTATCTGGTGTTACAGCCAAACCTCTAGCAATGACAATAATACTGTAATGCCACCAAAGCTGCAGATTCTGATATCATCTCCAAAGGACATGCTCGTTCTCCCTGGGGGCAACCTCCCATAAAGAAGACCTCAGAGCTTTCATCAGCTCTTGCCTCCATCGCATTACTAGCAGTCCACAGATTTTTCTCCAAGTTTCCACTTCTGTTCCTGAAAAGAAAATTTACAGCACTCAGAAACTGAAACCCAACAGAGCAGAAACACAATCTCAACCCCAAAATCTGAACGCCTCTTCAAGACTAAATCCCATAGTCTAGACTTGAAAGATAAATCGGTAAGTGGCTTCCTTAGGAATCACAACCATACAGGGTCTGAATATCCCTACGCAGTGAGAGCAGAGATGGGACATCTCCCTACTCACAATGGGAAAGAGATGCTGCAGCTGAGGAGCCTGCGGAGGCCAGAAGGGCAAGGTGATGTGCTTGGGTGGGACAGACAGATTTCTTCTCCCAGGATTGCCCAGTCACAGAGGACCTGATGGAGAAAGCAAAACCAAAACTCACTGCTAGTTATTCAACTTCATGGGCCAAACTTTCTTTTCAGAAGTCAGCTCCTGTCACCCCCTCCTCTGTGGACCAAGCAAGTTTCCAGGGCAGATGTCACAGTGTAGCTGTGGCCACACCACAAGCTGGGAGAGTGTTTACTGTTACAGCACTGTTCATTGTAGCAAAAAACATTTACACTGACCTACAAAAAAAAGCTGTGTGATGCCACCAGCATGCCTGCGCTCACCCCATAGCGTTGCTGAGCATGGCTCCAGGGGTTGATTTGAGCTCTTGTAGAAGGCAAAATGGGACGGGAAGAATGCAAGCAAGGGTGGTGAGAAAAGCCCAGCTGTACGGGCAGAGGAGCCCCGTCACCTCAGGACCCGGCCCTGTGGGGGCAAAGGTGCCTCCCTGAGCTCTTCTTCTACCAAGAGGCTGTTAAAACCGTCGCTGCGCACACGGCGTTGCGCTAATCGCCGACGGGGCCGTAAATCCTTGCTGAGGGCCTTGTTGGCCACGACAAGGAGCTGTGCCGAGCCAGGCTGGCTTGGGCCGAACCGAGCCGGGCTAGGTTGGGTCGGGCTGAACCCAGCCGAGCTGGGCAAGGTCAGGCTGAGGCGAGCTAGGCTTGGCAGGACTGAGGTGGGCTAGAGCGGGCTGAGCCGGGCCTTACTAGGTCAGGCTGAACAGGACGGAGCGGGGCTGGGTGAGGCTGAACCCAGCCGAGACAAGCTGAGGTGAGCCGAGCCGGACCCAGCCGAATCGC